>NC_055972.1:8641782-8661782 GCF_018492685.1 Alosa sapidissima | reverse complement strand
CGTACATGCCCTGCTGCATGTAGGCCTGGTTGTTGCCCCCTTTGGCTGAGAACTGCTGCTGCTGACCAGGGAACTGGGAGTTCACGCCTGGGTTGTTAGCTGCCATGCCTGAGCCTATGGTATTCCCTCCAGAGTTCATGGGGTTGTTAGCGTTTGCCATTGGGTTGCCCAAGACCTGTTGACAAAGGTGAAGGTCTATTTTAATACATACAGTAGAATTTAAAATTTTGACAGACTTAAAAATAACAGCTTCATGCAAATGTAAACACATAAAGTTTATTAAAGCTTTGCTTTAGCAGGTCTTTTCAGGAACACAAATATTTATATGGTAATATGGTAAATAGCTGTGAACTTCTAAAGCATCTTTTAAAAGCATATACGATTTCGATTTATTTTCTATTCAGTCACTTTATATACCTTACCTGACTTTGAGATGTATTGGTCACACCCCACACTGTCGTCACTACAGACAAAGACCCAGGGGCTTGGTTGGCATTTTGTTGCCAGGGAACAGAATCATAAGGGAAGGAGCCATCACTGGAAGAGAACAAACGAGACTGATTCACTGGCGGCCAGACTGACCCTCATCAGATAGTTATTCAGGCAGACGAGCTGTAGAGGCTCCTTAGAGGAGAACACCAGACGCAATCAGAGTGAAAACAACATGGATAGCTCAGTGGACTTTAATCTGCCCTCCAGCATCGATTCACTGCCGCCAGGCTTCCCAACACAGGGCCCCAGAGAACCCTGGGGAAGAGATCTCCAATGGATGTTAAGGGATGTTAACCGGTAGCCGTTTAACCGGTGGTTGACCGAATCAACGTTGACCGGTTAAAATTTTCTGCCGCCGGTTAAAAAAAACAAACACTATTTTTAAAGCTCCCGAATGCCAGCCAGCGTCTGTTATTACACTGCGCACACACGTGTTATTGTATGGGGCGATATGATCACTCAATATCTAAAAATGATAAATGTGAGCATGAGCCGTCCCACGGCGGAATTTATTAAGCGCAACCACGACAGGAACTTATTGCAAAGGATTTTGTGCAGCACGCTACAGAGGCTGTTGGCAATCGGTACGTTTTTTTTACGAAGACGTTGGTTAATATAGTATATAGTATAAGTATATAAGTATATATACTTTTTTAATCCCGTGAGGGAAATTTGGTCTCTGCACTTAACCCAATCGGTGAATTAGTGAAACACAAACAGCACACAGTGAACACACAGTGAGGTGAAGCACACACTAATCCTGGCGCAGTGAGCTGCCTGCTACAACGGCGGCGCTCGGGGAGCAGTGAGGGGTTAGGTGCCTTGCTCAAGGGCACTTCAGCCACGGCCCACGAGCTCGGTGCCGCGTTGCATGGAAGGTCGACGTTGTGCGTAATGTGTGCCTGTGCGTGGGTGCGCAGGGAAAGAAATTATTTTTCTCCCCAAAACAAAACCCTTATTCCTCCACAAGTAGTGGACAATGATTGGGAAAAATGTATAATACAAATGGCACGAACTAACATTGTGTGACGGGAGCATAACCATTCTAAAATGGGGGGATAACTTGTTTCACGGGCAGAGAAAGACGCGCGACAGGACACGGGTATCATAAATGGCAGTTATAGAATTTTCGGTGACCGACTTTAACCGGTTATTGAGGCTCAGTGGCCGGTTAAGATTTTTTTAAAATTTCGCCATCCCTAATCTCCATCTCAGGGGAAGTTTAGCAGGTCAAACTTGGAGCTTGTATTTTATACTGATACAGTAAACATGGAGGGATTGTATGGAAAAGCCTTTATTCAGGCTATCAGGCCAGCCAGACTAACAGGACCAGAGGTAGAGTGGGAGCTAACTTGTCTACAGTTGAGTGCTAGTTCCAGTCAGGAGAGTGTTTGAGTGTGGGGGGTCGGGGGTTGTGCTGAGGGGGACTGACCTGTGTGACAGGGGCGGCTTCATGGAGTTGATGGGCGGCTGCATGGGCACTTTGCCCTGAGGCTCACTCTGCCTGTTCTTCTGGTGCCGCAACAGCAGCAGGCGTCCTAGCTCCTCGCACCAGGACGACAACAGCGCTGGAGAGAGAGAGGTAGAGAGAGAGAGAGAGGGAGAGAGAGAGAGAAGATTGAGGTATTCAGTATTCAGTCTGACTTTTGGGGATACACAGAGAGCACAGCATAATCACAGATGATCCCCCCTCCAATGTTGACTTCCCCTGGGTGTAGATTTGATACAGTCGTGTCACTCATGATAAGCAGGATGCATGAGAAAAGCCATGCCAAAACAAATGACAAAACAATAACCACCACCACAACAACATCAACAAAGCCCTCAGTCCGCCGACGTGTCTGTCTCAGCTCGCTCTGTCAAACTAGTCTAATTCTCCAGCATCTCATGCAGTTCCGCCTATGGCCACAGGGGGGCACCCCACCCCTGCTGTTCAGTGCAGAGGCTGGCCACCAGACTACCAGTGTGCTGCTCACAGGTACACATGCCTTTCATCTGCAGCGCACACTGAGCTCAGAGCCAACAACAAAAGCCTTTATTACCTGTGAGGAGAGAGTGTGTGTGTGTGTGTGTGTGTGTGTGTGAGTGTGTGTGTGTGTGTGTGGACTAGGGAAGGGAGATGAAACGGACAAAAGAGAGTGGAGTGGCGTGGCGTGGAGGAGAGGGAGGATGGCATCGGTGGCGAGTGCGGTGAATCACTCCTCTGATGCGCGTGGCCACCGGATCTGTCCTCTGCAACACTGGCACTTGGCAGTGTCCGCCCGCCGCCATGTCACAGGCGCCCCTCTTTACCTGGACGCGGCCGGCCATGCAGAGTGGCCAGTCCAGGCCAGGTGAGCTGTGCTCTTATAAACAGCTCTCCGTGTTCTGCACGTGTTAAGTCACGTCTGCGTGGCTGTCGGTCATTCTGCCCCCCCCCCTTTTCTGCGTGCCGTGAGCGCAGTCGCGCAGGGTCCCCTGAGCTAGCGAGCACTTGAGCCAGAATATGAGGAGCGGCGAGCAGCGAGGAGGAGGGAGGAGGGAGAGAAGAACCAGAGAAGAAAAACACACGGCTAATGGGGTCAATGAACTGAAGGAGAACACTGAGAAATGTCTGCTTTCCCTCACAGATGAGACGCAGACAGGGAGGGAGGGGGAGAGGGAGTGTGTGTCTGTGTGTGTGTCACACAGAGAGAGAGAGAGAGAGAGAGGGAGAGAGAGAGAGATGGGGTGCCACATACATTGCAGTGACAAAAAGCGCCTCACGTCTTCAGTGGTGCAGTAACCCCTTTCTGAGCCATCAGGCTGATTTTGTCCGAGTCCTAGTGAGTCCCTTACACAACACACAAACAGCTCTGAGGAACAATAGCTCTCTTTCTAGATCATCACTCGCTATGGAAACAAGGACATCAGCAGAGCTCTTTTTCCCTCCCCATCCCAGCCAGTGAGACAGTGAGTCTGCTGTTCAGAGTCTCCCTTCACCCTAATGACTGCACCACTACAGCCAGACACACACCCAGAGCAGAGCCATGGGAGAGAGAGAGAGAGAGAGAGAGAGAGAGGAGAGGAAGAAGAGAGAGAGATAAAGAAAGAGAGGGAAAGGAGGAAGGAGAGAGGGAGGGAGTCTGGCCTGTCTTCGGACGCGGTGTCTGGCGCGGAGAGACAGACAGACGTCTGACCGGGCTCCTCCCCTGGACCATCGATCTGCTGCTAATGACTAATAGACAATAGACTAATGACTCTCCACATTGCCCTTATTGCTGTCTGAATGCAAACGTGGCGCGCCAGACGCCGCGCGAGCCCCAGCCGGAGCGCAGCCGGAGCGCAGCCGGCACACACACTGCAAAAACTGCTTATCTAACAAAATCTAACCAAGTGTTATTAATCTTATATCAAGATTAAAAAAAAAACTAGTATAGACCCTTTCAACAAGGTAAACAAAAACAATGCTTGAACGTTCTATTTGGGCCCCAATCTACTTCCTCTGCATTAAGATAACATATGGAATGTTAAAAAGGAAGCCTTGTGGGGCCAACTATGATGCTGATAATGGAACTCTCTTGAAAGGGTCCATAAAGAAACTAACCTAGCGCTTTCTTGTGAAATCATTTGACTTAACTTAAAAAAAAATTTGACTTATTTTAAGACATCTCATCTTGAAAACAAGAAAATTTATCTGCCAGTGCGTTAAGCAAATTTGTCATAAAAACAAGCAAATTTGTCTGCCAGTGCGTTGAGCAAATTTGTCTTGATAAGACTCCTTAAAATAAGTTAAAGTCTTCTTAAATTAAGTCAAAATTATCTTTTGTGAGGGCGCTAGGTAAGTCTTTTCATACTAAAAACAATACCAAATAGATTTTTTAATCTTAATATAAGATCAATAACACTTGGTTAGAATTAATTTTTTGCAGTGCAGCCGACCCTTTTAACACCCTCTCTCTCCCGCTCAGGGAAAACACTCCATTAGTCACCCAGGAATCTGGAGTTAACAAAAACAGCAATGCTATCGATGTCCACCATACTCCTACACTGCTCTCTAGCCCAGCAGAGCTACCGATGTCCACCATACTCCTCCACTGCTCTCTAGCTCAGCAGAGCTATCGATGTCCACCATACTCCTGCACTGCTCTCTAGCCCAGCAGAGCTATCGATGTCCACCATACTCCTGCACTGCTCTCTAGCCCAGCAGAGCTAGCGATGTCCACCATACTCCTGCACTGCTCTCTAGCCCAGCAGAGCTAGCGATGTCCACCATACTCCTGCACTGCTCTCTAGCCCAGCTTCATACACACTGCGATTACTGCAAAAGAAACAAAAGAAACAAAAAGGACAAGAAGAGCATGAAAGACAGACACAGGCACGCAAGCTCGTGCACAGACACATACACACACACACACACACACAGAAACGCATATACACACACACACACACAGAAACACACACGCACAGAAACGCATATACACACACACACACACAGAAACACACATGCACACACACACACAGAAACGCACATGCACAGAAACGCATATACACACACACAGAAACACACATGCACAGAAACGCATATACACACACACACACAGAAACGCATATACACACACACACAGAAACACACACGCACAGAAACGCATATACACACACACACACACACACACAGAAACGCACACACACACAAAGGTTTATGGGAAGAAGCTAGAGTCGCCCACCTACTTAAAGGAGAATTATTCTACCCTACCATTAGAGGCAGCTTATCGCCACTCCAAATCACCACCTCGGCACGCTAGCAACTGCTATTTTTCTCACAAAAGACCAACTCAGAGCTCATATGACAGGGCACTGAGAGCACTGAGGCCTGCCAAGTCCCCTTACTGGCCTCTGCCTCACACACCACCTCCTTCACACACACCCACACACACACACACACACTCTCTCCCTAAGCTAAAATCATACTGAATATGCCACAGCAGCAAGGCTACTTCTCTGTTTGATGGTTCTTGACTTAATGCAGCTTCATTCGTTAGTACATTTGTCACTTTTTTACTTTTTGATAGGCAACATTAAGTGTGTCTTGCCGTGTGTTCCACTTTACTTTTCTTTTCATCCCTCTCTTTCTCTCTCTCACTCTCATTTGAAAGTGGCCCTCTGCTCTCGCTCTCTCCCTCCTCTCTGCCGCAGACACCTGCTCCTCCATCAGATCTGCGTGTTGGCTGGCAGGGGTTGGCAGGGGCTGTGACAGAGTGCCGTATGGTGGTGTCTGAGGTAGCACATGGCGCTGTGGCCCACAGAGTGCCAGGCACAGGGAGCGGCCGTGGGCGACCCACTCGCTCTCGCTCTCGCTCTCTCTCTCGCTCTCTCTCTCGCTCTCTCACCGCGCACCGCCACCAGACACACACTCAACGAGACGCACACACTCTTATGACGTGCAATTATGGGCTTTGAGTGATTCAATCAAGCTGTCACTCTTTCATTAATGTGCATTGACATGCACTTAAAGCAATACTTGTTGTTACAGGTGTATTACTCCAACACTTATTTGGCACAATACAACTGCCTGTTAGTAAAGCGCCTGCTAATTGTTCTGTCAATGTTATTACACATTGCGTTAGGTTATGTTATTACACATAGCGTTAGGCAATAACTAGTTGAGGTGAGTTAGATCCCTTGTTTAGGTTTGAAGCTGTGGACAGACGAGCACGGTGCCTAATGTGTTGTGTGCGCTCCTCCTGTGGGGTGGACGGCCACAGACCGCGAGGAGCGGGACCAGCAGACAGGACAGATGGACAGAGCAGGTCACTCATCTCTCCGGAGGCCCCTCTCCCTCTCCTCCCTCTCCTCCCTCTCCTCCCTCGCTCTGTGCCTGCACGGTGGCAGCCTCTCTGTTCTTGTTGTTCCTGTCCACAGCTGAGGCCCACTCTCTCATCCCCGGCTCTGTCCGCGGCCCCAGAGGCCCCGGCTCGGAGTCGGACTCCCGCTGCCCCTGAGCCGGCGGCACAGAAAGGAGCGGGCCACTGGAGGCCCCCCAGGTCACCGTGGCAACACAAATCACCTCAAAAGCCACACAAAGTATGCCTATCTCTCCCCTGGCTCTCCCAACCGGCTGCACTCTGCCAACTGCGCACTCTCTTGTTTTCTCCTGTCTTGTTTTCTTTCACTCTCTCTCTCTCTCTCTCTCTCTCTCCCTCCCTCCCTCCCATCAGCGGCCTCTCCCTCGCTCCTTTTTTACAGCCTTCAATGGATCATTAGGAGCTTTTTAATTATGATGCTGCTTTTCTATGGCTAATAAAGTGGGAGACGGCTACAAGTGGAGAGAGCGCTGTTATGGAAGAGAGCCAAGATGAACACTACCATGAGAGAGAGAGAGAGAGAAGGAGGGAGAGAAGGAGGGAGGGAAGGAGGGAGGGATGAAGCTCTCTGCTTGACTTTCTAATCACAGTTTTCCCCCTGTAACAGACATGGCCGGGCTCGCTGGCACCTCCCTTGCCAGCCACATTACAGCCTCTTTGTTTTGCACATTATTTATTCATTTGCAGCGTTCTGAGGCCAAGTATGAGCAGGAGGAGTGCTGGGGGACATGAGACGCACATTGGTACAAAGGGAGGCGTGTGAATTATGGAAGAACACGGAGCAGGACAGTGGCGAGGCATCAACATGAATGCTGTTCAAGTGAATGAAAAAGGCTTTAAAAGCCTTGACAACGCCTTCATGACCACATGGCTCATTCACTGGCAGGTGATGGTCTGTTTGAAATGAATGTATGAATCAAGCTTTTTTATTTATTGCGTGTCAAGTGTGTGTGTGTTTCTTCTTCTCTGGGGAAAAGAAGTGATTTGGATTGTGTGAGTGACTAAAATGCAGATATGTCTACTTAATGATTTGAACAGGATTACAAATGAAAGTAATGAGGTTAAATCTATCCAAGGAAATCAAAACAAATGTGGTTATACCAACTCTGATGGCAATCAGCAGCAATAACACGACTAAATGAATACAGAATTACTCATATTGATGATTTGGAAATCATCTGTGAGAAACTGCATACTGCTCTCAATCTTTTCTGGAAACATAGACACAAAGCGCTTACCCTTTACCTCTCTCTCTCTCTGTCTCTCTCTCTGTCTCTCTCTCTCTCTGCTGGTCTGTGTTCTTCTGGGGCCACTCTGGCGGCCAGTCAGTGAGTGCTGAGACTGATGGCGGGGGGGCCAGCAGGCCAGACATGCTGGCGGGGCTTTATGGGCCATCTCAGCGCCGGCTCCCCCGGCTTAAGCGACGCCGTCCCCCTGAGCACTCCGCCACATGGCCACCGCGTCTGTCAGCCTGCCGAGCGACCACGCCTCGCCTCGCCACCGCCACGCCACCGAGACCGGAGCGCAGCCACGGCACGCAGCACGCCACACAAACAAACGAGCCGTGCCCACTCCGCACAGGCACCAGGAGCCAGGCCAAGAGCCACCAGGCAACCCACACTCCACTCACACAGCCTTGTCTTGGGTAGAGCATGGACACTGAGCTAGACACTGCTTTGTGACTGCTCCACCCTTACTGCTGATGGTGGCAGCACTGTTGTTGGGAGAATGAGAGGTCGTATGCATCTAAAGAAATGACACAGAATCTATAATAATCTAATCTAATCTTGAATTTCCCCTGGGGATCAATAAAGTATCTATCTATCTATTTTATCTATCTATCTAGCACAGCTCACTGACAACGACCGCTTAACACTACATTGGTAATTGATCATTGGTAAAGGTGCTAGGTGAGATGTGTCTGTACGATAGATGCTATTCTGCCAGGCAATGAAACTAGCCACTACTGATCCTATCCACACTGCTTCTCATGGCAGTTAACTCTCCTTCATCGATGTGACCACACACCAAATCACTCCCCAATCCCTGACTTTTCAATCTGTTAACGCAGGTGTTTCTCAGCAAGTGTAAGGAGCTTAGACGAGGAAAACTCCCATAAAGCCCTCTTATAAAAGTAGATTTCTGGACAGATTTTCTAATGCCTTGCAGACGAAGTGTCTTAAGAGGGCAACTGTGGTTTGTGGCTGTGGTTGTGAACCAAGTTCAAATAGCCACTGCTTCAAATTATCCATCTATAAAACCATGTTTAAAAATATTATAGACGGACAAAATTCATGTCATTAAAATAATAAGGTGTATATAAATATTGCAATCATCCCCAGTAGTTAGAGTAACTCTAAAAGATCATATGGTGTTCAAATTAAGTATCCTCTACTGTAGATACTGTACTCATTAGCCCCTGTAGGTAATACACTTAAACCTTACAACACTAGCTGCATTGGTGTGCGACTCGGCAGACCGGGGCTAAGTGCTGACACCGTGCCAAGTCCTCGTAGGGCAGAGGGAGCCCACAGACTAATTAGAGCTCAGGCCGAGAGGACGAGGGCCGGCCGCGTTACACGCCACACGAGAGCCGCACCAATTACCTCCTGACTGAGGCCAGTGGGTCAGAGGTAGGTGGCCCAGCCTGGCCTGCAGATGGTGATGTAACCATCCAGGACAGATTTGAGCCCGGCTGAAACCAGGCACCCAGAGGGAGGGAGGGAGAGAGAGAGAGGGAGAGAGAGAGAGAGAGAGAGAGAAAGAGAGAGAGACAGGGTGGGGCTGAGGATCACGACTGAGCGACGCTGAACTGACAGTGTGTGAATGTGTGGGACTCAAACTGTCTGACAATTCCACCCCACTAATATCATGATTACAGTACCAAAGAGGCCAGTACATGTAGAACCAGCAGTGCTGTAGTAGTAGTAGTAGTAGTAGTAGTAGTAGTACACTTCCTATCAACCAGTACATGTAGAACCAGCAGTGTAGTAGTAGTAGTAGTAGTAGTAGTAGTAGTACACTTCCCATCAACCAGTACATGTAGAACCAGCAGTGTAGTAGTAGTAGTAGTAGTAGTAGTAGTAGTAGTACACTTCCTATCCACCAGTACATGTAGAACTGTGATTAACAGTAAATCTGTGTGACAAGTTATGAGTGGCAAAACAGGGCAACACTCCTTACTGGGTCCCACAGCCAGGACTGGACACGTGTACGACACAGAAGCGGCACTGGACAGACAGACAGACGGATGGGAGCTCCTGTCCTCTCTGCCTGTGGAGCTGAGGCTCATGGGAACCTTCGCCATGCCCTGCGCCAAGCACACACCAGCCATCAGCTTCTCCTCTCCCATCAGACGCGCAGACAGCCAAAAGAAGCCCTCCCAGCTCCCAGCAGCCCATGGCAGGCCAAACACCTCAGCAACATGACACAACAACAACAACAACGCAAATAAACGGGCATACCTACTGTACTTAAATCTGAAAACAGTTCATGCGTTAGCAAAAAAAGAAAAAAAAAATCAAGAGACAAAAACAGTTATGGATGCCCACCTAGCAGCTGATGGCCCCGTCCCGCCCACCCGCCCCCACAGTCTGCACAGAAGCGGCAGCGCCACAGTGACTCAGAGTCGGCGAGTGCGCCGAGATGAGAGAGGAGGAAGAAGTGGAGGGGGGGGGAGAGATGGATGCTTGGGGTAGGAGGGAGTGATTATGATGGAGGCAGGAGGAGAGTGCTCTCCACTGATGTTTTTCACAAGCCATGAGAACAACACAGAAGGGGTACCTGAGTCACTCTGACATCTCCTGCAGGTGTTGGTTTCTGTGGGGTTTAAATTCAACATTTTACTGCAGGGGGCAAGGCAACAAAAAAAAAATGAAAACTCTCAACACCAAACCAAAAAGCATCATTACAGCAGAATTTGCCAGTTGTCAGTGCGTGAAAAACCCATGAGGCGACTGACGGTGTGTCGAGGCAGCCGTGCAGATCTCAGTCAAGTGGTATTGGGTTCCAGAGGAGAGGCAAAACGGTTGTATCTACAGCCTGAGCGCTCGGCTGAAATATTCCAGGTTGCTTGCACATTTGTCAGACTCTTGAAAAGGACACACAACCTACAGTAGCCACACTCTAAAGCTCCACAAAATAGCAGGACAAACACAAGCTGATTAGTCAAATTAGTCCAACATTAAAGATCGCCAATGCAATGACTATAAATAATTTCCTTACATCAGTATCTTAAGTCGCTTTACGTTTTCAGCTCGTTTAAATGTATAACCCGCTAATCTTGTCCCTCACTTGTGTCATGTGTTCTAATGCTGGTGAATTACAGGATGCGTTGCGTAACATTTGAACTCTATTGGTGCAAAGCGCTGCTGTAACACTGCCAAGTTTAGAGCATGCCCTGATCGGATCGATGACCACAAGTGCACCGAACTTTACAAGGCCACACTATCACCCAGCACTTCAAAATCTCCTCATCACCTCAGATGAAGCCTGATGTGAGCTAGACAGAGGCGTAAAAACAAATCATTACAAGTGTCTCACCCCCAGCCAGACTGTGAGAAACATGGCTAGCAACAGAAGGAAATGTGTGAGGCAGCAAAAGGAAAGAAAACAGAGAAATGGCAGAGGTAGATGCCAACAGGTGTTTTTTTTTTCATGGTGAGTAAGCAGCAGGGCCCGGAGAGCAGCTAGCAGCCCACTTCCCTTTCACAAGCACTTTCATCAAGTCAACTCACAGGTGCATTTCACTCTTTAGAACAGCGTCTTGTGAGCTACAGACAAGCCTAGTGTATTGAGAGGGGGCTTAATAATAATAATAATAATAATAATAATAATAATAATAATAATAATAATAATAATAAGCTTTATTTGTATAGCACCTTTCATATACAGAATGCAGCTCAAAGTGCTTTACATTTGGAGCATGTAACACAATAATAGTCAGTCAGTCATTATCAATCACTTTCACTAAGCAAGTTCATCTACAGCGACAGCCCACATCTGACAAGTGGATGAAAGGAAGCAGCAGAAATGCTGTACACATCTGTGTTTTATTCACTTTCATTGAGTTGACTAGCACGCACACGCACACACACACGCACACACACACGCACACATAGCCGTGTCACCAGTGCACCAGTGGACCAGTGCAGCCGGCTCTGTTGTTCCCAACCCCGGAACTCATACAGTGTCTGCAAAACTCCACATGGTATGCAATCGCAAATTGAACAGCTCACTCATGTAAATACAACTATTTGCTGTTAGCTCTCTCTCTCTCTCTCTCTCTCTGTGTCTCTCTCTCTCAATATCAATGGTGTTCTTTCAGGGCAAGTGAACTTACAAGCAGTGCCAATTAGAGAGCCGTGCCTGATGAATGAGCGAGTGGCCGCGCTCCTGTCAGCGTAATTGGGTGAGTGGCTGGAGCCGGCCTGTCGCTGGGCACACGTCAAACTGCTGAAGGGACTCACGATATTTAAACACACACACACACACACACACACACACACACTGTCTCAAGTAGGTCAGTGCTTCTCCTAGAGACAATCAAACTCATCCTGACCCTATCAGAGAGAGAGAGAAAGACCGGGGAGAGACAGAGAGAGACAGAGAGAGAGAGAGAGACAAGAGAGGAAGTGAGAGAGAGAGAGAGAGACAAGAGAGGAAGTGAGAGAGAGAGAGAGAGAGAGAGAGAGATGAGAGAGGGAGTGAGAGAGAGAGTGCAGGAAGTGGGTCAGACGTAGTCAGCTGCTACGGCTCTATCATGTGTGCAGCTCAGAGGTTCCAGTCACGCTTATGGACTCCCATTCCATTAGTTTGAAGCCACAGCAGGGAACCTCCAGCACTAACCCCCCCAGCCCCCCACCGCGTGCCAAGCCTGTGGACAAGTTGCAGTCAACAGATCCATACTGGGACTCCAAGCCACTACTCCACAACACACCATGCAGCCTGCCACACGCACACCGCTGCACATGGGAGCACAGACACCAACACTGGCGTGCACTTGAAAACACACACACACACACACACACACACACACACACACACACACACACACACACACACACTTACATTCCATATACACTGATACCAATATACAAACTCACAGATGGACACACACACACACACACACACACAAAACACTTACCCACAAACTGGCAGTGCACGTCTCATCTCACTCTCCTCATTGCACAGAGAAACACAGCGCTCAGGGCTCAAGTGGCTGAAAAACACTCCTGAGCAATCTCTCAGCTCTCTGTTTTATCTCTCTCTCTCTCTCTTTCTTCCCTTCTTTCTTCCCTTCTTTCTTGGGGCACCCGTGCTGTTTTCCCTCTTTCCCTTGCCTGTCCAGCAACTGCACAATGCACATCAATTATTCATCAGCAGTGTCTCTCTCCTTCTCTCTTCCTCCCTCTCTCTCCTCCCTCCCTCCCTCTCTCTCTCTCTCTCTCTCTCTCTCTCTCCCCCTCCCTCCCTCCCTCTCTCTCTTCCCTCCCTCCCTCCCTCCCTCTCTCCTCTCTCTCTCTCTCTCTCTCTCTCTCTCTCTCTCTCCTGCTCCCTCTCTGTTTCCAAGGCATGGCCAATCACAGATGGAGCTCCGTGCTAATGGGCTCCCGCTGCACCTACCTCTGACAGAGAGGTAGAGAGAGAGGGGTGAGCGAAAGTCAGTGTGTGTGATAGAAAGAGATAGAGAGAGAGAGAGATAGATAGATAGGGAGAGGGAGAGAGAGCAGAGGAAAGAGGAGAATCAGGTTAAGCTTTTTATTTTAAAACTTTCCGAAGCCCCACAAAGTGCCTGAGCAATGCCTTTAGCTCTCTCTAGCGACCAAACTAGCGCTCTACTCCGTAGCTTTGTAGGGTTAAGTGGGATGTAAAAGAGGGAGAGAGAGAGAGATGAGCTGGAGACAGAGACAGATGGAGAGGGGGGAGAGAGAGAGAGAGAGAGAGAGAGAGAGAGGGAGAGAGAGAGAGAGAGAGAGAGAGAGAGAGAGAGAGAGAGAGAGAGAGAAAGGAAGAAGCAGTAGCGGTGATGTTTTTCCCTACCTCAGATGTATGGTGCCATTATTAGTGTCTCCCTCCCTGTCTAGTGATCCATCGCTTGTTCAGCTCAGAGCCTCTTCACCCAGCAGCCACGGCACATACGGTACACATGCAAACACACACAGCACACACACACACACACACACACAATCCTTCCCTCTCTCTTTCTCTTACTGTACACACACACACACGCACGCATGCACAAACACACACCACGTCACAGCTACTCTTGTGGACGGAGAGGGGGGAGGTAATGCAGGCGGCTCGCTTTACAAACTTGCAGAGAAGGGCGGAGCCTGGCATGACTGACAGCCAGTGGCCTGGCCCCACGCCAGTGGATAAGAGAGAGACAGAGCGAGAGAGTGAGAGAGAGAGAGAGAGAGAAGGAGGGAGAGAGAGAGAGATAGAGAGAGAGCGGGAGAGAGAGAGAGAGAGAGCGAGAGAGTGAGAGAGAGAGATATAGAGAGAGAGAGCGAGAGAGAGAGAGAGAGAGAGAGAGAGAGAGAGAGAGAGAAGGAGGGAGGCAGCAGCAGTTCCTCCGAAGCAGCAGCTTTTGTAAGCAGTGATTACTAATATCAAAGCAAAGGAGAAACCTCTCCTGCTGCGAACGATCAGCAGGTGCTTACCCGAAGCTCACATGACACTAGTCACTAAATCCATCAAGTCAGCCATATTAATTAGCGGTGGGGCGAGCGCACGGGAGGCTGGTGGGAGTCGGAGTTACACAGACAGCGCGCCCAGCAGATCCTCCAAACGGGCCCAAATTAGCGGCTGATGGGGAAGCTTTTTAAACGTTTGACGCCTCTCATGTCCACCCTCATTCATGGTGGCAATTACCCACATCTCAATGAGTGAGGCACGGGGAACAGATAGGCCACCTCATTCTCAGGCTGTCAACACCACACTCTCATTAAAGACTATTCATATTGCCGTTATTCGTTTGGAGGTTAATTTCTGTTGTGTAATTAGCAGTGTTATGGTAATGAAATGCACACAGTGCATCTGTCAAGCAGTGTGTGGCCTGCTACTGCAGGAAGAGCAATAATGAAACAGGAGAGTCTAATGGCGAGAGCAGTCATTTTCATACGACACTAAGATGATGTTAGTGCCAGATTCATAGTGAGAGATTCAGCTCAATATCCATCATGTCTGGCTTACCTATCCTTGTGCTCAGCGTAGCCTGAAAGCACATCAAAGATGATAGAGATGCCCAATATCCTGCTTAGAAGGGGAATAATATAACTCTCAGAAAATGGCGCTAAGTGTCAAGGCTGAGGGCTCCATCAGAGGTGAGGTGAAGAGTTTAAGCTGATTCAAATAGAAACTTCAGCTCTGACTCACCGCCTAGCAACATAGCTCTCTCTCTCTTTTTCTCTCATTCTCTTACTCTCTCGCTCTCTCAAACTCTCACACAAGCACAAACATTTACACATTGCTCATGTGAATCACTGGAAATATCTGGCCTTGTATAAACAAACGGCTTTATGTGTGAAAAATAGATAAATACATAAATATGGCACAAGGGAAGAGATCTAGCTGGTGGACAGCGGAATCACGTTACATTTTCACACAGTTGATGGTTTCAAAGTGGTTTCATCATTTAGAGAGAGAGAGAGAGAGGTGCAGCAGGCAGAGTCTGAAAAAAAAAAAAACATAATGAAGCGGCTTTCTGAAAATGGGCCGACATCCTGTTAATAATTCAGACTGGGTGCTCTTAGTCAGCAGTAATTAAATAGAAAAGTCTGGAAGGTTGATTAGGTCGTTAAGAGAGCAGTTTTTGCCTGGCCTCCTCAGCTGAACTCCGGGGAGTTGGAGTTTCCCGGTCCGCAGTTCGGCGGTCGTGACGAGCCTGACGTGGTAGAGGCGCGTATGAGGACACAACGTGTGGACTGCCCCGGTCAGCTGGGGGTCCTGCGTGCGCTTCCTGTGTGTTTGCGCTTGTGACTGCTGTGTAAACCCGCGTGTGTGTACATGACATGTGAGTTACAGCGGCGGGGCCGGAGGCCATCCGTCACTGTCGGCGCGCCCCATTGGCCGCTCTCCTGACGTGGCCTCGGCGGCGGCCTGATTTACGGCGTGCTGACAAGAGTTCTGCGCAGCGCCGGAACATTCTTTACGTTTGCACTGAGGAGGCAGTTTCACCTCACAGCCAATGCACTGGCAACCCCCCCATAATAAGGGAAGAGAACACCCCCCCCCCCCCCGAACAACACCTACTCGGCCCATAGGTTTTTTAGAATGCACAATCAGGGCAATCAATTGAGAATACGGCAGTGTGTTTTGTTAACAAACAAACAAACACATAAATAGGTTTTATCAGTGGTAAAAAAAAAAAAAAAAAAAAAAAACAGTTATTAAAATGTCATGACAAGTGAGTGTGTGGGCTATCAGTCAGGGCTGTGGCAGGAGGTGTAAACATGACATCCTGTGATTTGCAATGTGTGGAGAGCAAAATGGAGGAGAAAAGGAGTCCCTCTCCTCCTCCCCGCTGCACTCCCAGGAGATGCCAGTGAAGAGACTGCAGCCACATCCCCTGCAAAATCAGAGAGAGAGAGAGAGAAGGAGAGGGAGGGAGGGCGAGCTTTTCACACGCCATTTACTAGATCTAACAAAGTCGGCTCTCAACCCAGAATGCTTTCAGGAGAGTCCCAAATGAAGGCTGACTGCTGAGCGGTCAGATGGGCTAAGAGGATCTCTAAAAGCTGCAAACCAAAACACCAAGAAATGCTCCCAATTACTCCTCACGAGTAGCTTTCTGATACAAGATCTCCTAGCAGAGCAAAGCATCATGTTTGTTTTATTGCATAAAAAAAGAAAAACAATAAATCTTCAAAATGTATTAGTTAACCTCATTTACAAAAACATTCATGACTAGCATCTAATTTCTATTCAACAGCAGCAGTCAGGAAGACTACCTGAATCCTAAAACAGGCTGTTGACTGTAAAAAACACAAAAACAAACACAACACAAGCCCAGCTTCCAAAAACACCACCAAGCATTTCTGACATTCCTAATGCCACCCAGTACAAGTCACGCCTAAACTGGCCCAAAACAGCCCAGACAAAGACTACTTAGCAGACACTGGGTCTCAGGCACACCTGCACATTCTCCTGTCAAAACAGTGCAGCGGGGAGACAGAGCGCCATCTCAGCTCACCCTGACTCACACAGGTAATTGGAGGAGCTGCTTCATTTTATGGAGATGGGTAAACAGACACAAGCAGCGGCAGTGGGGTGAGCCATGCTGGGGTAGGGGGGACTCATCCACTGGCACACACACACACACACACACACACATACACACACACACACACACACACACACACACACTCTCACACACACACTCTCACACACACACTCTCACACACACACACTCACACACACACACACACACACACACACACACACACACACAGATATTGGGGGGGAGTAGGACTGTCAGTGTGATTGATGCTGATGTGCTTTTCACTGAATGTGAGAGGGACGAGGTGAGCGAGCGAGTAGATGGGAAACCAGCAGACACACACACGCACACACACACACACACACACACACACACACACACACACACACACACACACACACACACACACACACACACACACACACACACACAGTTTGAACAGAGCGATTGGAAGGGCAGCTGGTAAAGAGTAGGGCTGCAGCAGCTAAAGATTAACACTGCATGTTTAACCTTTGATGAGGTGTTAAAACTGGTGTGAATTTCATCCTGTCAGCGTTCGAGATGTCTAATTAATTCCACTGTCAAACACTTGACCATTGCAAAGACAGGGAAGATTGAGAACAGTAGTTTTTATCTGCGAAATCGTAACCATTTCAGCGGCGGCAGCCTGAATGCCAGAATAGGTGCTGAATTTGAGGCAGCAATAGCTACTTAATGGGGTAAGAAGGGAAGCCGAAAAGCAGCTCGCTCCATGCCAACTGTACTGCTTGGAGAAGAGCACAGGACTCCCCCCCCCCCCCCTACAGAAAGGCTGCTCGTGTCACAAACAGGATCTCTCATCATCAGTAAGGACGCTCAAAGCAAGTACACACACATGCCAAGGGGAAACTTACACAGACACCACATGTGTCAACACCCAGACCCAAGCACACTCCCCCACCCACACACACACACATATGCACACACTGTAATACCTAAGCTGACACTCATTATACACCTACACTGCTTTCACCTTCCTGTGCTTGTTCAAAATGAAACTCTGATCAGTCCCGTCTTTATCTAGAGACGAACGACAGCTACACCAAGCAGACATCCCAAAAGCCAAAACCTTTCAAGTCTTGGGCCCTGGAGACGGATGCTGTATTGATTGTATTTTGTGTGTGTGCGCCCGCGTGGGTGTGTATGTGTGTATGCGTGTGTGTGTGTGTGTGTGTGTGTGTGTGTGTGTGTGTGTGTGTGTGTGTGTGTGTGTGTGTGTGTTAGTGGGAGGCTGGTGAGTTGCACGTAAACACTGTGAGCTCGAGGCTCTGGTGTCGGCTGGCCGCCCCACTGTCGCCATTCTGCCTGTCATGTGATTTTTCGCTGTGGCTGCACTTTCATTCCCACAAGCCTGACACTGAAGGTGCAGTGCAGGAGCATCATCTGTCTATCGCTTTTCATCTCTCTCTCTCTCTCTCTCTCTCTCTCTCTCTCTCTCTCTCTCTCTCCCTCCCTCCCTCCATGGACACACAGTATATGACTGTACGGAGCATGCATGTGTCCTTCCAAAAGAACTTGTGTGTGAATGCATGTTTACTGGAGCCTTTACTGGTCTGTGTGTCCGTGTGTGTGTGTGTGTATCGGTGTGTGGATGTGTGTGTGGATGTGTGTGTGTGTGTGGATGTGTGGATGCGTGTGTGCTTGCATCTATTGTGTGCCTTCTGCCTCTGTGTCGTCTCCTTGTCTAGATGTGCAGACGCCCTCGTGACAGAGCTAAGATGGACGCTTATGCAATCATCCCAGGCTGAGTCACATCTGCTTCCTGCCACGTCTGGCCCTGTGTGTGTGTTCCCATCCTGAGCCTCCAGTCTACTCCCCACTCCGCTCCACTCCACACACTCCTCCACACGGCTCCTCACCTGCACACACCAGCCCAGGCCTCAGCTCCATACACACCACACCACACAGGACACACACACAGCACGGGGTTGGGCTTGTTTATGGGTTGGGACAGGTCAGCTGCTTAGTTACATCCTATGTCATTTTTTACTGTAACAAAAAGACCACATATGGATGGTAGTGGAAAGGACTTACTCTGTATGGATGGAAGTGAGCAAGAAGCATTTGAATTGTGAATGAAGGTGAAATGCATAGTATGCATGTAAATTATGCTCTGGATGATGTCTGCCATTGGTGTAAGAGACACAAATGCTCCAAGCCCTCACAATGAATAAATATTAAAAGTCACCAGCAGCTCAGCAGAACAGGAAAAAGCCACAAATCACCCTTTGAGAGGGCCTCAAAATATCCCCCGGTAACCATGGCTATCTGCAGGGCCTTTCAAAGGCACGTTTATCTTCATTCTGAGCAGCTAGCTTTGTCAGAGGTTTGGCTTTCTTTTTCTTTTTTTTGTAGTTGTGGCGTGGCGAGCGCACACCTCAGGCCGACCTCTCCCTGACCCATCTGTCTCAGTTCCACCAGTGCCCATCCACCATTTACTTTGACAAATGTACAAGAACAGGACACTTCAGGAGAATTGAGTTTGGGCCGCACAGGTCTGGATTTCAGAGACGTGTAATGCCTCGCCAATGGCTCTGAGCCTCAGCTGCTGTTCTCAGGAAGCACGAAGACAGATCTGCTCTGTCTACACAGAGCTGACAGGAAGTGAATATCAAGTGTATTCATGATCAGGGGGTTGGCATGCTCAGAGTGAATAGCGCTTGTAAATACACAGGTTAAAAACAGTCAAGTCAATTCAAAGGATTCCTTGGCAAAAACATTAATGCAAAGATACTGTATACTGAGCTAAATAGTTTTGTCAATACTCAATCAGCATCATAAACAAATCTTTGATTACATTTACATTATACATTTTTAAGTCCTGACTACAGTCCTGGAATTATTTACCGACAGGCTCACATCCAGGAAACAAAATCAGATGAATTACAGGAAAGGAAACATTGAATACATCAGTGTTAAACTGGAGTGATAAAAAATGAACATGACATAGGCGCGTGGGAACACACTGTAAGTTTGGCATCTGTGGGTGGTGCATGTTTGCAAAACAGCATTTGAAGATATGTAGCCAAAACAGCATTTAAAGACATAACATAACAAAAACATAAATAAACAAGGCCACACTTACCACTTTGACAAGGCTACAATTTAACTTGTTTTGTTTTGCATTGACGTTCTAACTCTTGTTATGCTCTGGTTCTATATCAGCAATGTCTTAAGTAACTGACGTACTTCTCCTGATGCAGAATGTTTTAAAGAGTTGCATTATCTTGGTATTTCATGGCATTCTCAGAGACAACACTTCTGAATAACTACAGCCTCACTGCAGCCAACCATGGATGGCATCACACTGGTCAGCCTGTACAGCGATATCCTCATGAATGTTTCTGACCGTTCTAATCCTACTCAGGCAGAGTGCCATTAAAGCACTAATGTTGTAGGTTCTGAGACGGCACACAGCACCGCCC
>NC_055972.1:8629282-8631782 GCF_018492685.1 Alosa sapidissima | reverse complement strand
CGCTCGCTCCTCAGCCTCCCGCTGCAACCTGATCCCAGCGTGGCTAACGGGAAGTCTAGCACATGGCCATGTAAGGCAGCTGAGCAAGCGCGCCACAGGAGGAGCCTGGCCTCCGCTGGAAATACTCCTCTCCAGACCGCCAGGGCAGGGCCACTGAGGGGGGGCCATCTTTGGGCGCCATTTTCCATCTTCCACGGGGAGATCTGGGCTCTCTGCTGACAGACTGAATAGGAGTCTGCTACACACGACACCTTCCACCTCCTGACACGTGTCTACAGACAATAAGATTTAAGGACCTGCAGAGATGATCCAAATGTATGGCATTCTAACCTTCTTCATCCCCACAGCACTGCAGCGTTACAGGCTAGTCCAAGGTCACAGAAACCTTACATTGGCAGCTTAGGCACAGAACAGGACTGTATGTATAGTATAGTGGCCATGAGCCAGAAGAGGTGACGTCAGAGCACAGCTCTCCCTTTGATCCCAGCATGACATGACAGCCATGGCTGTGCCGGGCCAAGACACAACATTCACACACACACACACACACACACACAAAGGCAGCATGGCTCTCCACAGCTGTGGTGTATGCTGCAGAGATGTTCCCCTTTTTTGCTGATGAGGAAGACATGCTGGAACGTGTGCACAGAACTCTCCCAGCACGGAACGCCTCTCTGGATACCTCTACTGCTGAGTCCGCCACCGTAAATGATTATTCTGGTCATTATTTAGGAAGCTTATTTTCAGACTCAGTAGTCACTATAATCTATCCAATACCTGTAAACTAACCACAACACTCAAGTACCAGTCCGTTACCAACACTCCACAGCCTGGAACTACAACCTCTCCTGACAGAGTCGTGTAACACTAACCAGTACTTAGTATATAAGTATAAGTATATATACTCTTTTGATCCAGTGAGGGAAATTTGGTCTCTGCATTTATCCCAATCCGTGAATTAGTGAAACACACTGCACACAGTAATCCCGGCGCAGTGAGCTGCCTGCAACAACAGCGGCGCTCGGGGAGCAGTGAGGGGTTAGGTACCTTGCTCAAGGGCACTTCAGCCGTGCCTGCTGGTCGGGGCTCGAACCGGCAACCCTCCAGTAACAAGTCCGAAGCGCTAACCAGTAGGCCACGGCTGCCCGCTGCTACTTAACTCTCAGCCCAAGTTAAAACCACTATGTATTTCCTATTCCCCTGCGTGAACCGATCATTTGTGGACAAAATGATCCGTTTTGACAAAACTGACACTTAACTGTTAAAAACAGCACTCACTGATGCACTTATTCTTACTGTACTCTACCGTTTTTTAAATTGTTGAGAATTACTTTAAAACTTAAAATGTTAACCATGTTGTTAGTCCCTTTGGCTAAAAATGCGTCAGCCAAATGTAATGTAATGTAATGTAAAATAGGCTATCAAGATAAATGGGCCCAAAGCAGGGTGGTGGTGTAACTACATTGTGTACAGGTGTGCATAACCTGGTGTAGAGAGGACCCATGATCCCCAGCCCAGGGTCTTTCGGACGCTCCACTCTTACCTGTTTGATGCATTGCAGCCTGTCATTGGTCTGCTGGATGTGCCTGTCCATCGATGGCATCGAGTTCATCTTGATCGCAGCCTCTTGCTCTCTACCTGGAAGCCATCAAATTCCCTCTCACTGAAAGACAAACACGGAGAAAGAGAGTGTGAGAAGTTGTGTGTAGAAAGACAAGTGCAGTGAACAAGCACAGAGTAGAACTCTGAGCTCCTGAAAGACTCGTTGCCAGCACTGAGTCGACACAGATCTATGATTTTACCCTCCTCCTCTCAGGTACTCAGGCGCTCACACACACACACACACACACACACACACACACACACACACACACACACACACACACACACACACAGACAGACTCACACACACACACACACACACAGACAGACTCACACACACACACACACACTTACACAGGGGGCGTTGAGTCAGTTTGTGAAAACGGAAGCTTTAGCACAGTACCAAGCGCACAGATCAAACATGACACAGGAGAAAAAGAAGGAGGCGCTGGCGTTTTAGCTTCAAAACAGACGTGGCAGTTTCTGACTCCCTCAGCACAGTGTGCACCTCCTCACACGTCACCCTCCGGGGGAGTCTCTGCTCCGCTCTGCTCCACTCGCTGTTTGCATTTTTGCAGGGTTAAGTCTTCCTCCTCCGCTGCTCATCTACAGAGCGCGGCCTCCGTTAGGGAGACAGAGGGATCGGCTCGCATTCCCCAGCCAGACAGGCAGCCCAGCTGGGGTTCAGGCAAGAGGCAAGAAAGAACCATAAAGAATGAACAAACAAACATAAAAATGTCACCATGACGACTGCAGCCTCGGATGATTTCTCCTCAGACGAGACACACACATATATACACGCACACAGGCACACACAATCACGCACACACACACACACAATCACAAACACTCTCATGGATAAACTGACCCTAGTCCAGATGTAAGGGCTCCCCTGAAC
>NC_055972.1:8611782-8621782 GCF_018492685.1 Alosa sapidissima | reverse complement strand
TACATATTGATTGATTGATGGATGGATGGATGGATGGATCGGTTTACAGTCGGTCTGACAGGAAGGGATGTGTAAGTTTGCCTGTGTGTGTGTGTGTGTGTGTGTGGGGTGGGGTTGGGGTTGGGTCGGGGTGGCTGACAGGCCGCTGTAAACTTAGCCCCTCCAGCAGCACCCGGCGGGCCCTCCCTGTGGTGGCCGCTGCCTCCGAGGTAAGCTGACAGATTCCACCGCCTCGGGTTTCAGTTTCAGCCCGCCCCACCACGCCGTGCCAGGATGCTGAGCTATCAGCAACCAAAGCCCAGCACCCCTGCCCTCCCGCATGGACACATCCCGGGTCAGTCCAGCTCCCCAATACCAACAGCGGCCTGCAGGCGGCGTGTGTTGCACTTCAAAGCACTTTATATAAATAGTAAGCTTACAGGAGCGACGTCTAATTAGAGGCAATCAGGAACAAAGTCTCCACAGAGGAGCTCACATCCAGCATGTTGAGTCTGTGACATGATGGGCTAACAACCTAATCAGACCTAGCTGGGCATGAGAACTGACTCTACAAGCTCATTAGTGTAAAAAAAGCAATACTGAAACAAATCAAATCTATTTGACATGCTAGCCAATGGGGTGCTGTGCCATATTCACATGCTAGCTGGAAAGACAAGAGAGCAAAAGACACAAGCACAATGAGAACCACAGACAAGCACAAGTTCCCAACAATTCACAATCATTTCCCCATAGAGACGGAAGGGATATCGTGACATACAGGAGAGCATCTGCTGCAGAGTGGGATCTCATAGCTGTTGATCTCATAGCTGTGGATCTCATAGAGGGATCTCATAGCTCTGGATCTCATAGCTGTTGATCTCATAGTGGGACCTCATAGCTGTGGATCTCATAGCTGTGGACCTCATAGCTGTGGACCTCATAGCTGTACTTGTGCTCTGCTGTATGTCTCTACAGTATGTTCTGGTGAGTGGGACGGAGGGCTCAGAAATGGTCTTTTGTGCTCTTCAGGCCATCAGTGTGCTGGACTGCTAGGAGGTGGAATCAGATTAGTCTCTAATGCACTGCCAGTAAACTCACACTTAGCACGTGCTCTGTTGGCCAGGCACACACATTTCATTGTGGCTCTGGAGTTGTGGAGTGCACAAAAGTCCCCCCACACACCAGGCTGGACACACACACACACACACACACACACACACACACACACACACACACACACACACACACAAACACACACACACACACACACGCCTTGCCAACTGAGACACAAACCCACTGAAGCCCTAGTCATGCCAGCACGAAGACAGGCCAATGCGAGTGGTAGACCCAGTGGTACCCAGTCCAAATTCATCAGGAGACGGCAAGGCCTCACATAGCCTCACACAGCACTCAAGACTGAAGCTGCGCTGCTTCTTGAAGAAGATGGAGAAGAGCTGTGGTGGGCAGTCTCACAGGAGTGCCATGCCCTGGGCTAGGCTGGTTCTGCAGCTCCATCAGACGTGAAGACCATGCTGCTGGCTCTGGTGCCACACCAGCTCTCATTGGGCACTCAGAACCAGAACAGGACACGCCAACACAAACTGAGCAGAGGGAGGGTTGTCCATGCCAACTGCTACAAGCATGAGCAGCAAAATTAAAAAACTAATAGCATGGAAATGAATTGGGTTGAAGACAAGAGTTCTTAATTGCACCAGGGAGCTGAAGAAACCCATTTACTTACGCACTGCTTTGTAGATTTATTTATTTTTGATCTGTGGATACTTGGGAATTCTCTGTGTGTTTGTGCGCTGGCTAGCAAAGGCCATTCCTCACTGAAAGAAAATGAAGCCATGATGTCGCAAAGGAGAGCACAAAGCCAGAGAGAAAGAGGAAGAGAGAGAGAAAGAGAGAGGGGATGAGAGAGAGAAAGAGAGAGAGAGGGGATGAGAGAGAGAAAGAGAGAGAGAGAGGATGAGAGAAAGAGAGAGAGAGAAAAAGAGAGAGAGAAAGAGAAAGAGGGGATGAGAGAGAGAAAGAGAGAGAGAGAGAGAGAGGGGATGAGAGAAAGAGAGAGAGAGAGGGGATGAGAGAAAGAGAGAGAGAGAAAAAGAGAGAGAGAAAGAGAAAGAGGGGATGAGAGAGAGAAAGAGAGAGAGAGAGAGAGGGGATGAGAGAAAGAGAGAGAGAGAGAGAGAGAGAAAGAGGGGGATGAGAGCGTGAGGCAGTGTCAAAGGGAGAGAGAGAGAGGATTGTGGCAAACAGTGGCAGCTTATCAGAAAGGAAAATCAACTTGTGCAGTGTGGCCTGAAATGTGGCACTACACTCACACACACACACGCCGACTCCCGACATGAATCAATCCAGCTGCCTGTGCCTCACCCTGCCATCCCTGCCCCCACCTCACCTCCAGATTAAGATTTAAATTGGAGCCCATCTACGCTGTCACTAAAATGGATATAGTCTCCTTCATGCAGGAAGAGAGGGAATTACTGCCCCGATCCCAGACCCCCCCCCAACGGACCGGCTGCATGGGGCCGATAAGTGCTGAGGACAAACCTGCAGAGCTCTCCACTGCTGCAGTGGCCTGCTGCCGAGCTACAGTACAGCATCACAGCACATGTAGCCTCGCCAGAGACGTCCATCTGAAAATCAACATGAGCAACAAACACAGCCCTGCTGACCTCCATGCCTTCACCTCTCCTGTGTCCGCTGGGCTAACTCAGAGGAAGCTGATCCTAGTGGACAGCCCTCTTTCCTCTGCTCTCCTCTACTCTCCTCTCGTCTTGTCCGTGGCCTGGTGGCTTTGGCCAGAGCTGCAGCAGCGTGTGTGGAAAGGTCAGCCCTTGCTAATTTGTTTTCATCCTCGCAGACAGACACAGAGCAGGTAAACCAATTACTCTCTGACATGAATCACCGCGGCCAGCTGCCTCTCCAGAGCTGCCGCACCACAACCCACCGCAACGCACCCCTCCCTCTGTACCCTCCAGACCAGTCACCCCTCTACCCAACTCCAGACCACCATCTACTCCAGAGCTGTTGGTCATTAAAGTCAGCGCATGCAAAAGACAGCAACATTATTCTGCTTTATTTCCCCATGTAATACACTTATTTACATTCTGTGACAGTAAAGGTAGAATCAAAATAGAGAGCTTCATATTGCTAGCATTGAAGACCATATACAATAATATCACTTCTCTCTTTTATTCACTCACGATGTAGTGGGTACAAGAGCAGGATGCTGAGTGCTCTGTCTTCAGACAGACTCATATAAAAAACAGCTCTGTTTAAACTCAGTCTGAATGGCCCTGAAAGGTCCTCCACATTTCAATTCTGAGAATTCAAGCATCTTTGCCAGAACAAAAAGAACATCCCTTCTGTATTGAGAAATGAAATGAGCGCAACAGGAACAGGGCTTTAGCTAGGATTTCACTGTTTTTCTAATATATTTGTTTTCCTGTGTGATACAGGCATTCTTTATTTCTCAAAATAACCATCTCATAAAACTGGATGTCAAGGGCTCTTTTTCTACTATGTGTGAGTCTGCGGTCTCAAGTATCAGTTCATAAAAACAATAGCTTTCTTGGCAGTCATTAGCAGCTCTCCTGCGTGGAATGCTTGCTATGTCTGGCAGCCCTCTCTTTATGGATGCAGGCGATTTCAGCGGTAACCACACCACACTGCACCTTCCCCTCTTCAGCTCTCTCTTCCTCTCCATCTCTATCTCTCTCTCTCTATCTCTCTCTCTTCCTCTCCATATCTCTCTCTCTATCTCTATCTCTCTCTCTTTCTCTCCATCTCTCTCTCTCTATCAATCTCTCTCTTCCTGTCCATCTCTCTCTCTCTCTCTCTCTCTCTCTTCCTCTCCATGTCTCTCTCTCTCTCTCTCTCTCTCTCTCTCTCTCTCTCTCTCTCTCTCTCTTCCTCTCCATGTCTCTCTCTCTCTCTCTCTCTCTCTCTCGCCCACCTGCACAACGCCACGCCAGTCTGTACATCATCCACATGCCATTCAGAGTGACCGTTACAAGCAGCGAGGCCGCCAACATGAAACAATGCTGAAGAAAGAGGCTCCACTCTGCCACCTCTCTCCCTCTCTAGCTCTCTCTCTCTCTGCCACCTCTCTCCCTCTCTAGCTCTCTCTCTCTCTCTCTCTCTCTCTCTCTCTCTCTCTCTCTCTCTCTCTCTCTCTCCCTCTCTAGCTCTCTCTCTCTCTCTGCCCCTCCCCAGCCCTTGAAATTAATTACGCGAGTGAGTGGGCTCTTTTTGACGCCGGCTACCGGGGGCCGCCTCTGCCGTCTGGCTTTGGAGACGCTCAGCTCGGCTCGGCTCATCCGCCGGGCTCCGTTCTCTGGCCGAAAACCAGCACTCGGCCGCTCTCTCTAGATGGCTGTTACTATGGCAACAGGGCTCTTTCAGCACTCGCAAAATAATGAAGACAATGTGTTTTCCATTTATATGAGTTTTTTGGCGCGGCGGAGATATAGAGTGTCCATCTTAACACGTCTTGCACTGCAGACAGCTCACAATAGCGAGGGGGAGGGGGAGGGAGAGGAGAAAAGGCTTGGCCCCTGCCTAAAAATGCGGGCAGAGAGGAAAACCTGCAGGAAAATGGAGCTGGAGCTTTTAAAAGGCCTATTTTTCCTCCTAATGCCGGGGAACAATTTAATTAGCAGGTGGAAAGAGCAGAGGGTGAGAAGCCTATCGTGTGTGATACAAACGTCTCAACATCTTTCACACAGCTGAAGAACCTTGGAAAAACATGGAGCTTTTCAAAGCTAATTAAACAATTACACAGTGCAATACAAATGCAGGAAAAATGACATCACTCATTATGTAAGAATATGTGATATGTGTAAACTGTCTGATACCACATTACACAAATACAGCAGATGTTTGGAAACCATTACACAATCTAATTCTGTTTGAGGACCATGATTAAAATGTCAGTATTAGTTTCATCTGACATGTGCAAATGAACTGTGTGCGTAATATTGACATTACCATGTCATGTACATATGCTAGACTAGTCAAACCTGTGTGCTGCTTAACCCAAACGTACATGTAAAGCAAACACAAGCACAGGGTAGGGTAAACTTAAACAAAAAAAGTGACAAACTCAAACATTATTTAAAGACTGTTTCCAAAAGCTAAACATGACTTTCTGACATTTACTCAAGAGAGCTGTTGGTTCCCTCTCAGCCAGGGCACTCACACACATTTATGTAACGGCTTAGTCAAACAGCCACCCAGCCAGCCCCCCTCCTCCCTCCTCGCAGGACGAGAGAGTTTGCCCGGGCCGCACATACACATACATACACGTACAACAGAGACGAGTCCTATGCATGCTGGAAAAATCCTCCCTCCAAAGAGGGGGTCCTGGGCTGCCCCTCAGCGAGGCTCACCGGGGCCCATACGCTCAGCGTATGGAAAGAGCGCCGAGTGGAGAGAGGGCCTGTTTACAGTGGAAACACTGAGTCTGGGACATTTTCTTCAAGTCCCTTTTCCACTGTTTATAGAGAGTGGTGAGCAACAACACTTCCTGAAAGGAAAGCCAGCTTTCCAAGCCCAAAGCCCGTCCAAGTTTGAGAAATCTGCGCGCGGGTGGAGGGCTGGGTGGGGGTTGCCTGGGAGGAACACAGAGGATCTCATTTTTGGTGTTTTCCACCCAGGGACCAGTAAACCATGTGCATGTGTGCAGTATGCAGGCCCACATAAACACACACACACACACACACACACACATACACACACACAGAGAGAGAGAGATAAGCAGACTTTTAAAAAAAAAATCTGCATTCCTTGGCTGAATGCTGACTAGCTCTGATAGACTTTTGTTATGCGAGCACTGTCACATTTATGAGTAAGCAGCAACAGTTTATCCACCGAAAACGTCTTAAGCCATGTCTCAGATCCCTGAAGACATTCAAACCAGTACAGCCCTGCTCAGATCTTTTCTCACCGTATCTCTAGCATGATTTAGGTCCGGGCTGGGAGGGAAGGGCCCTATTCTCCTTAATTACATGAAGATAAGAGTGCTTCAAAACTCCTATCGTGAAGAAAGCATTATCTCCCAGCTCAATCTACATCAGATTCTGATCCTGCCCCAGCAGAAAAACACATAGAAAGTCTGTCTTAAGAACAGAATGAACAAACTCAAGCGGGAATAGAGACATCTTGGGAAATACTGTCTGACATGTTGACTGGATCAGACTGCTCATAGCAGCAGCCCCTGACTGTTTGATCCAGCGACAGCCGGCACGGGAAGCTGTAAACAGTATTTATGCTGCTTTGATGATGAGGCCTCCCTATCAAAGCGTCAAAATGTTTCACTGATGTTCGAGGTGCCTGCTGAAGCGTTGATGTTGAGAGATGACATCCACATGGATGTGTACACACACACACACACACACACACACACACACACACACACACACACACACACACACACACACACACACACACACAAAGCCTGACCTGATGCAGTGGTAGGGCTTTCAGGCTCAGCGTTGCTATGTGCAGCTCTGATGGCTAACCCTGCACTCAGGCTGCCACCTGCAGAGAGACGGGCCACTCAGGCCAGAGATCAGTGCAGCAGTTTACACACACACACACACACACACACACTCACACACACACATACACACACACCTCACTATCCACTCAACACAGCGGGCACACAGAAAACACCCACATACACACACAATCAAAATCCAATGTAAGAGCCTCTCCCAGATCATCCGGCGTGGACACAACACTGACAGACTGTGAGCAGAGGAATAGGCTATTAGAGACAGAACGAGGGGCTGAGCCCCAATTAACTCCCTCGGTTCAATACACACCATGTATTTTTAATGAGCCGCCGAGGCCCCGTGCTGACCCACCCCCAGAGATGGGCAGGGCCGCCTCATGTGCCGGGCAGTAATCACTCACGGTGCTGCATTTGCCATGTTTCATCTCGCAATGATTGTTTGTGCTAAAGGCTTTCATGCTCCTTTCAATTTTTTGTCATGCTCCCTCCATCAGCCAAGTCCAATCCTTTCTGTTTTCTTTGATTACTCTCTCTGCTCGGCCCTATTCATGTGGAAACGTAAACAATGTATCTTATCTGCTGGCGACGTTTGAAATGGGCCCGGGAAACACAGCAAAGGTTCAAAAAATGATGCCAACGAGAGCCATACTGCAACGCAGCAAAACGGAATCAAGTGAAACTGCACCACTAAAAGGGGGAGCTTACTATGACAATCCACGCTAGGTTAAGTGCAGCGACCTTTTAAGTACCCAATTATCTGTATGGTGACCTTACACAAGGTGCGAGCGACTCCAGCGGGTAGAGTGGTTTGGATGCTGAAGCAGGGGCCAAAAGGCAGCGCACATTAAGTGCATTAAGAAACCCAAGTCGCTGTTTAGCCCAACGAGCCTCTTGTTTGTCCCACAAAGGGGAGTGAGTGGCTGGCTCCCTCCGGCACCCTGTAACACTATCAAACAGCGTAGTCCGGCGACGCCGGGGGCACCGCGAAGTGAAGGTGGGGGCGAGAGCAGCGCTGGGGCGAGAGCCGGCCATTAATCCCTCGACGGCGCCGAGTGTGCGTGCCAAGCACAGGCCCCTGCCACAGCAGACCTCTCATGGCCATTGTTCCGGCCCCAGAATGGGAGTGGTGGACATGGAGAGGCAGAGAAAGAGAGAGAGAGAGAGAGAGAGAGAGAGAGAGAGAGAGAGAGAGAGAGAGAGAGAAGGGGAGGGAGAGAAAGAGGGAGGGAGAGAGGGAGAGGAGGTGAGGCGTGGAGTCGGCAGGTGGAGAGGTTTGATTAATGTGGGCCTGGCTGCCCGCCTCCTGCCACACGCTGCTGGGGACGCGCTGGTGGGAGACCCAACCCCCCCTCTCTCTCCCCCTCTCACACACCAGTCAAGCCCTGCAAAGATGAACACGCTCTCTCTCTCCCTGCCTCTCTCTCTCTCTCCCTCGCTCTCTCTCTCTCCCTCTCTTTCTCCCTCCCTCACTCTCTCTCCCTCTCCCTCTCTCTCTCTCCTTCTCTCTCCCTCTCCCTCTCTCTCCCTTTCTCTCTCCCTCTCCCTTTCTCCCTCTCTCTCTCTCCCTCTCTCTCGCTCTCCCCTTTCTCTCTCCCTCTCTCCCTCTCCCCCTCTCCTGCTCTCTCTCTCCCTCCGCTCCCCTCCCCATAGCAGGCTGCCAGGCTGCACTGAGACCACCAGGTGAGCCCCATTCATCACTCCTCAATGTGGCCGCCACAGCGCCAGCCAGCGCCCACGGCCCCTGCTCCCCGGGACCTGCCCCGCCACATGGGCACAGCGCAGCGCACACAGGGCATCTGCTCACACAAGGAGAGGGGAGGGGGGGGGTTGAGAAAGAAAAGCGATTGTAGTGTGTGTGTGTGTGTGTGTGTGTGTGTGTGTGTGTGTGTGTGCGTGTGCGTGTGCGTGTGTGCGTGTGTGTGGTGTGTGTGTGTGTGGTGTGTGTGTGTGTGTGTCTGTGTGGTGTGTGTGTGGTGTGTGTGCGTGTGTGTGTGTGTATTTGCAGATGGGTATGAATGTGTGAAGCCTCTGCAGCTGCACCATGGGACTGTCCACCCTCTGTCCTGTCCTGGGCTGCATGTGAGAGGCCAGGCAGGGCTGTGTTGGGGAGCCCCGGGGATCCTGCACGCTTTCCAAAGCAAACAGCCCAGCGAGCCAAGAGTCCAGTCCAGCTCCTCAGAGTCCGGTCGCCCAGCAAGCCAAGAGTCGGGTCCAGCTCCTCAGAGTCGCCACACAGTCATTACACCACTGCCCTTTTCCACCGGGCCCTCTCCGCCTCACTGACCCCAGGTCAGTCCGTCGGCTCCACATGCCACAGCACTGCCAGATACAATCCCAGCACTCGCAGACGCCCCACTACACACACACTCACACACGTTCACACACACTAACTGCTCCAATCCCATTTATGTCAGGGACTCGCTCAGTCTACTTCGCTTGACATTTCAACTCAGAAATCCTCCCTTTGGGCTTTGCAGATTTAATATTTTCATTCCCTTTCAACTGTCTCCTCTGCCCTGTAATTCAGCCAGCCCCCTTTTATTCCATAATGGATTGCACCTTCCCCAATCTCTCACCTCTGTTTCATCCATTAGCCTAGCAAGCATTGACAATCTCTGTCCAGAACGGCATCACTCACACATGAATTTAGGCTGCATTAATTGGTTTATTAAATCAAATCAATCAATGTTTTCTCCCCCCACAGCCACTGAAAAAAGGATTACTGCCGTCTCTCCAGTGACGCTTCCGACCAAAAAGACTCGATTGCAACATGACGCTACCAAACCCCCCCCCCCCCCCCCACAAGCTAACATGAAACAGCATGGCGTCTAACACTGCTGATCAGCCAAACACAAGGCTTTCATTATTAGAGGAGGTGAGATCAGTAGCGTGTGTGTGTGTGTGTGTGTGTGTGTGTATGTGTTTGTCAATATCCATGTGCCCTGCCAGTCAAGGCCAGACTCTCTGAAAAATACACAAAGAGCTTCGCTTCCAGGGGCAGTGAAAAGCTGTTGACTGCGGGCCAAGCTCCAACCGCACAAGAGCATGTGGATTACCTAAATGAATTCTGTGTCCTGACAGCAGACAGACTGCAGAGAGCAAGGGCCGCATTAATCTTTGTTTTAATATAATCTGCATCAAAAACCCTGGGCGAGAACAAAATGAGAACGCTTGCATAACGGACTAGCCCAGACCGGACTGTCCATTACAAATAAACACTCCTAAAAAGCTCCTCCACTTCAGCCTACAGTGAAAACCAGGGAACGGGTTAGTCAGACACACTGTTGTTCTCAACACCTGACTCCTTAGGGCTGTACAAACACACACACACACACATACACAAGCATGAATAAACACACACACACATACACAAGCATGAACACACACACACATACACAAGCATGAATAAACACACACACACACACACACACACACACACACACACACACACACACACACACACATACACAAGCATGAACACACACACACACACAC
>NC_055972.1:8599282-8606782 GCF_018492685.1 Alosa sapidissima | reverse complement strand
AGTAAGCCCATGTGCCGTGTCTGCTGAGGTCTGGGGAGGGGAGCTCCCTGGAGAGCTGCAGCCCATTTGCTGAGGGTCTGCTCCCGCGCTGCCACACACAGGAGAGGAGAGGGGAGGAGAGGAGACCGGGGGTGGGGTGGGGGGGGGGGGGGGGGGGGAGGAGGAGGAGGAGAGACGTGAGCAGATGAAGCCCTGTCGCTGAAAAGGAGCTCCTGCCTCCAGGGAATCCGCTCAAAAACGCTGAAAAACTAATCTATACAAGATCCAAAGAGGGTCAGCCTAGTCTCTCCCACACGCAAACACACACACACACACACACACACCAGACACAGGGACAAACACACACAGGCAGTCACACAACACCCAAATGCAAATCCACCCATAATGCAAAAAGACAGAGCCCATATCCTGTAGCAGTGCTACTTGTGCCTTATGTCCTGGGGTACTTGCTGAGCTGAGTTGTGTGTTTGGTTAAGGCTGAATGAAACAGGCAGCTTTGTGCGCCCACACCCTTGCTACATTTCTGTAGCGTGTCAACAGCAGCAGGCTTTAGTGAGGAGCTCGAACCATGAGGCAGGTCAGCAGTGATTTGCCCTTCCCAGCTGTCCGTGTGCAGGGCAAAGGACATATCACACTCAAATCACACGGAAGCTGCAGAGCATATTCAAATCAAAACATGACCATAAAGCAACAATAAAGCATGTGCAAATATTTTGTTATATAAACCTGTCTCACTCATATCTCATTTGTGAAATGGCACCAACTCTTATCTGAAAACTGAATTCACCCAAGCAGAGATAATATGTGTAATGCAGTGCTCAATGCCAAAACACGCATGCAAGCACTGCGCCTAAAAACGCCTAAAGCTTGCGCCCGGCATTGTGTGTTGCGCTGTGCTGAGAATGAGAGACTGCTGGAGTGTATGTGGTGGGCCTCTGAGGATAAAGCCCTCTTTAAAAGGGATTTGGCCTGTGGGGAGAGTCTATATCTGGAAGCTGATAGAGACGGGAGTGATCGCAGATCATTTTTCATGAACAAATCTACTTTGGCCGCGTCAGGCGGTCAGGACAGGCAGCAGACCAGCAGCAGGCAGCGAAGGGGGTGGGGGGAGGGACGGACATCGCTGATACCAGACCCTCCACTCAGCCTCTCCTTCCCAGTTGCTTGGCCAGCTGAGCAATCAGGTCACCTCGGCTTTTCCCGTGTGGCCTGGGCGCAATTGTCCCCAACACCCCCTCGCCCCCCCCCTCCTGCCTGTGTGGCCCGCAGCTGCTCCTCATGATGTCAGAGCTGATCTGCAGGCAAGGCTGTGCTCTCTCTCTCTCACACACACACACACACACACACACGCACACACATGCACGCACGCACACGCGCACGCGCACGCACACGCGCACGCACATACACACACACACACACACACACACACACACACACACACACATACACACGCACACATGCATGCACGCGCGCACGCACGCATGCACAAACACACACACACACACACACACACACACACACACACACACACACACACACACACACACACACACACACACACACACACACACACAGAGGCACCCAGCACACAGAGGTGACTCCATCATAAGACAATGTTCCACCACCAGAAAAAGAAACAGGGGGAAAAAAAGCCGCCTGCATGGTCTGAACACTGTTTCTTTTCCTCTCTCTTCTGTTCCTGCCTTCTGCCTGCCGACCACAAATCATTGGCTCTTTTAATCCCTGTACCCTTTTTCTCTCGAAAACAAGGCCATTTTTTTCATGTCCCAATCAATATGTTCTCCCCGAGGGCTCATCATGGCTTTGCGCATACACCACTGGCACTCACGCTGTGATGACTGCAGCAGTTACAGCACTGCATTAACACAGCCCATTCTGCACGGCAATCATGTGCATTACAGATGCTCCACAGCCAGAAACGCCAGGAGAAAAACAAGCCCAAGATAAACAAAACGCGCCGTGCAGGAAGCTGGCATGCACGCTGGCGTAGGATTGTGGCTACGCAATCAGCAGAGATCACCGCTTAAGGAAAAGCCTCTCCTCAGCGCCGAGCGTGCAGGTAGTGACCACCTCAGCTACATCAGGCCAGCTCCTCATCAGTCCACTGATACTCAATCAATCAATCAATCAGATTTATTTATATAGCACATTTAAACATGACTCGCATCAACCAAAGTGCTTTACAGAGGCTGGTGGGAAGCAAACATATAACATATAACAAATAAAACAGAGGCAGGCCATACAAAAACACATCATAAAGCAGACCATACAAATACACGGAAGAGACCGTACCGAGAACAGTACAAGCAGGGCTCTGGTCAAGATGAATCGGGAAACACTAGAGAGAAAAGGTGTGTTTTGAGCATTGACCACTTCTCTGCAGTGTAGTACCACAGCGCAAATCCTTTGTGGGCACTGGACACACGCCGCCAATAGGCATCTCCTCTGTGATCTGCGGGGCCGTGGCTGGGTGGTTGGAGGTGAGAGTGGCTGGACTGGGAGAGGGGTCAGGGTGGCGTGCTGAGGGGTGGTGTGGAGGCTCCGGCTGGGCAATGAATGGAGAGTGGGTGCCTTTCTGACACGCGGGCACAAACAAGCCGCTGATTTGATTAAGTGTGTAATCACATGGGGGGTTGGCTTGCTGCTGCCTGCACTCACTCAGCTATTCAGAAGCCTGAACACACACAGACACACACACAGATGAACGAAACGCCCACCCCCATACACACACACACACACACACACAAACACACAAAAACAAGGCCGCACATGCACACACAGTACCTAATGAGTGAGCACACAGGTCAGTGAAAGAGGGCAAACAGCCTCAAGCCCTCCCTTCATCCCCCTGACGGACAGGCCACTGTAATCCACTGGGCTCCACACACCGCCTTTCTCCTTCTCTCTCTCTCTCTCTCTCTCTCTTTCTATCTTTCTCTCTTTCTTTCTACCTCTCTCTCACACTCTTTTCTCTATCTTCCAAAGTTGAGATTATTTTAGAATGCTATACTGCACTCTATTTTTTATTTAAAAAACAATTTTTCCATTTTCTTCCAAAGAGCAGAATGGTTTCATGTCAAATATACTGTCTAATTACACAATGATTTTTCCACTCAGAATTGAGCTTCAGATATCTCAGTGATGAAATCATTTTAGCTGTTGATACGAGTGAGCGCAATCATATCACAACAAAATGGGGTTGAAACTATTTGTTGAAGCTTTTATCAGCATTAATGATTGACAGGGGAGCTTGTCTTTCAATATTTGTCAGAGGCGTAGCATAACAAGAAACAGCTGTCAAATGCACAGGCTATTATCAGACCAAACAAGATTGTCCATATCTGTCAGTGGAGCATGATACGCATTACAGGCAATTAAAATGATGTCTGTCACCTCACTTTACAAGTTCAAATCCATCACTTTTCTTTAGCAAACACACCTATCAGATCACTGTCTAAAACACACAGCGCCGCAGTACAACTGCTCACGTACCGAAAGCAGCCTAGGTGATCTTTAGTAAAGTAAATAATCTTTATATCAAAAGCCAGGGTGAAATCACAGGTTTTAATAAACTCTCTGCCAAATCAAACCACAGCCATTACAGGAGTCAAACCCACTTCACCAACAGAGCCTACAAAGCAAAGCAAAGCAAAGCAAGGCAAGGCAAGGCAAGGCAAAGCAAAGTAAAGGAGTGCTTAACCCAACTCCTGCTGTGTCACATTCCTACAGCACTTGTGCCAAATGGGCAGCAGCAGTGAGGTCCACGCTCGGCCTGTCTCTCACACTGAGGTCAGAGTCAACAGCACTTTGATGTCATGATGGAAAACGGGCAGTTTGCATGTCCTCTGCCATTCACCATACACACATTCGACACTGGAGGAGTCGGGGAACTAGCCTGGGCATGTTCCGAGGGAAGAGGAATATTGAACATGTGAAACGCAGCTCACCCCACCAGGCCAAATGCCACTGGGAGGGACTTCTCTGGGTGTTGTGTGTGGCCACGAGGTGTGGCAGACCAAAGGAAATGGCCTTCAGCACGCAGCTTCTGCTCTGCCACGGGAGGCCTGTCCCTTAACCTGCCACATGACTGCAGACCTCCGCCACACCAATCACACTGACCCTCCTCACCTCCTCTCCTTTCCTCCTTTTAATATCATTCCTCTCCTCTCCTCTCCTCTCCTTCTTTTAATGCCGTTCCTCTCTTCTCCTCTCCTCTTTTTAATACCGCTCCTCTCCTCTCTCCATCTTTTAATCCCCTGTGGAGTGCAGTGCTCACTGGCTCTGAATGGGCAAGGTGAAAAGGACACGGCCACACAGCAAACGGCAGGGGCCGCCGCCACCACAGCCACCACCACCACCACCACCTCCACATCCACCACCATCACCTCCACCTCCACCACCACCACCACCTCCACCTCCACCTCCACCACCTCCACCACCACCACCACCACCACCTCCACCTCTACCTCCACCACCTCCACCACCACCACCGCCACCACCACAGCCACCACCACCACCACAGCCACCGCCGAGCCTGCACTGCAGCCCACTGAAACTCATACGTGTTATTTATGATCCGGCTGAGCATTGATCATGTCCACTTAACCAGGGGGTGAGGCAGCCGAGCAGGGCGGGAGTGTGTGTGTGTGTGTGGGGGGGGGCTCCTGTGGCGGAGCGCTGGGTGGCTGATGGGGGGGATAAGTGGTGCACAGTTAATGCATCTGAGATGGGCTTTCCTCGGACCATTTACATCACAGCCCGCGCATTTTAAGAGCCTATTACCTCCACAGGTGAGGGAGGTCAGGGAGGTCAGCGCTGCACACCCATGGGGGGGGGGGGGGGGGGTGGATGAAATCACATTTGCAACAGTTGTGGAGAATCAAGCACACTATCGGAGGATTTTTACTTGTTTTTAGCGTCTATTATACCACCAGACCTCTAAAAAAGATTTAAAAATTAATCCTCTTACATTTCTGGCGCCTAATCTGATTTGCGGCAGTTGTTGGTCTTTGTTTACTGATGCTTGTCATGGGTGGGCCCTGTTGACTCTGCACCCATGCGTCCCCCCCACGCAACCCCAACAGGCCACACGGAGCACGCTCATAGTGAAAGTCAAATCCTCCCTCTCAAATCACAAAAGCATGTCAGAAATGTGTCACAGTATGAAACCATGCAGATTATCACACTGTTTCAGGGGCCGAGACACAATCCCCTGTACATGCTCCACACTCCTGTGACCTACTTTTACACATCCCCACAAACTGCCAACGTGCCGGCCGGGGAGGCCGCCTGGGCATTCAGTCTGAAACCTCCCAGGCCCTAATAGCGGCAGACAGGGGAAATCATCCTATTCTCTTAACAAGCTCACTCTCACTCCTCAAGTGCGTGTACCAGTCTTCTCTGCTGGCTGTCATGGCCATGTGTGGCAGCAGTGCTATACAGGCAACAGCCTCACTCACAATCCTGGACTCTGACTTTACATTCAGCTATATACCACTCGTGAAGAAGCATTCCACCTGAATCCCAAATGAACCTGTAAGATATAAGGTAATGTAAACGGTCTAAATGGGAGTATGCAAATATTTTCAGAAACCATAGAAACAGTCATAATATATATATCAATCAAATTAATCCTTGTATAACTATGCGTAATTGTCTGGTCCCCCACAGTCATAAACACAAATTATTTGACTAATTGGCTGCTAATCCCTATCAATCTTTTGGTTTGACGGCGTAATTACCTTTGGAAATGTAAGGGAGTCTGCTGATGAGGCTATATCATCTATTTTGATTAATACAAGACACCTTGTCACGTACATAATCCCTTGATTTAATTTTCAGATAGACGTTGGCTACCTGAAGCCGTCATGCAGTAAAGCTCTGCAGTTGTCTGAACGTCCTTTCAAATGTAGCAACTGCAGAGGAAATAACAGTTTCCTTCAGCTACAAAAACATTTCCCCTACCAGGCCCTGAGCGAGACCAGTTACGCATGACAAAACGCCCGCCCTTAGGGCCCAGGACAGAGCTCAGGACTGGAACTCAGCTGAGGTGACTGGAGGTTCTGCAGCCTAGACTATCAGCACATTTCCCCCACTGTTTTGGTCCTGATCTGTATGAGTGTATCTGTGCCATGAATGTAAGCAAGTGTGTGTGCGCATGTCTGTTTGGGGATATGAATGTGTGTGTGTGTGTGTGTGTGTGTGTGTGTGTGTGTGTGTGTCTGTGTGTGTGTGAGTGTGTGTATGTGAAAGAGATTTTTTGCTTATAAGCCTTTTTATGCGCGTTTACGCTCATATAAATATGTGTGTGACTGTCTACTCGATCAGCATATCTGTGTGTGCGAGTAAGAGACGGTTGGTGGATGTGTGTGTGTGTGTGTGTGTGTGTGTGTGTAAGAGCGAGGGAGAGAGAGTAGGTAATCTGATATGCATGACTCCTTCCTTTCTCTCTCTCTCTTTCTTTTCCCCCCCTCCCTCCGTGTTTTTTGGGAGAATTCGCAGGTTGCATGTATAATTTACAGCAGCCAGGCAGGCAGGCAGGCAGGCAGGGCTGCACATTCCTCTGCTGGCAGCCGTGGTTCCACCCTCTCAGTCCTCTCCCGCGCATTAGCATAATGCAGATGCCACCAAAACCATTCACCTTCCAGCTACTCAGCGCCTCATCAGTACACACACACACACAGAGAGAGAGAGAGAGAAACAGACTCACACACGGCACACGCACAGACACATCGTGCCTGACGTTAATGATAAACTGACGCTGGCTCTGTGTGGACGGAAGGCTGAGGGTCCTGGGGGTGGTGGGGGTGATGGTGGTGGTGGGTGGGGAGGGGGGGGGGTCGTGGGGGTGGTGGTGGGGGTCGTGGGGGTGATGGTGGTGGGGGTCGTGGTGGGGAGGGGGGGGGGGGTCGTGGGGGTGGTGGTGGTGGTTGAGGGGGGGGGGGGGGGGTCAAAAAGATTTCCGGCTGCTTCTGCTAATTATGACTCATGTAAGACAGTCAGTTCTCCTGCTGCTCGGAAAAATAAAAATCGTGCAGCCCCAGAAATATCTGCTCTTCAACATGCCGGCACGTCGTCATTAGTAACCATGCCACTAGGCAGGAAGATCAGAGGGAGATGTCTGTAAACACAACCACATGTAGCTGACGAGTGAAGGGTCAGCGGGTTTGGTGAGCAGTGAAAGATCATAAATCAAACCTTACCAGTGGACGCTGTGGAATTCGTTCGTTAGTGTTGGGCAAATCCACTTGTGTATCCTCATCAATCATAAAAGCAGCCTGGGAAGGAGAAACAAAATCACATTAAGTTTGCAGTGAAATAGCAGCACTTCCCTGACTGCACGAAGACAGCCATCTATTACAATCACTTTATATGAAGATTGCTATTTGTTGAGAAGCACTGATTTTCTAAAGAGCCACTTGAAATGGAAAGGCAAGAGTGTGACTGCTTACAAAACGATATAAGCTGTGGAGCATGCCC
>NC_055972.1:8469282-8594282 GCF_018492685.1 Alosa sapidissima | reverse complement strand
ACATTGTCAAATATGTTTGTGTCTGTCGAAGAAGACAGAAGAAAATATTTTCTAGACGTTGGAAATGACTAGTGCAAACATGTTTGCACAGAGTACAATTCATCAAAACATGCCTGATGCGAGTATTTCAAAGGCAAAGTGCAGGCAGATCCAAACCGTGTGGTTTGTAAGTGTGTGGTTGAGGCGTTGTTTAAATGTCAAATATTCAATGTTTTTTCCCCTGCATAGCAACACAGTATTTTATCATTAGAGTGGGGCCTGAAAGCGCCATGACTAAGAGCAGTAAAAGGCTCCGATAATCAAATAACACAGTCCATCATCGCAGAGCACTCCGTGATATGACAACCCTTATTGTTATTCCACTCTGTTTTCCCATTAAGCCCAGGGCTCGGAGTGATTTCAGATGAGTAAACTCTCCCATTATGCAGAGCCCTTTAAGCGTGGCACACACTCAGAGCAGAGGAACACCACTGGCCCCGGCCGGCCCTCTCCGTCAACAGGGCGCAGTGGCGCTGATAGCGCTGAGATGGGCTGCTCAGGAGCCTGCGGGCCCCACAGAAATATCTCCTCTGACAGACAGGAGGTTACATGACGCCACACGTGCAGCTGTCTAAATGTTTCCCCTGCCTTTCATTCTTTCTCTCTCTCTCTCTCTCTCCCTCTCTCGCTCCCCTTGCTGCTCCCCCTTTCGACATAAATACTTTGACTTTCTTTTGTAGACCAGGCACGGGGTCAGTTTTCCGAGGGCCAGCAGTCAGAGCGGAGCAGGAGCAGGATGGATGGGGTTGGCCCGCCACCGCGTACCACGACGCAACCCAGAGACAACCTCAGCCGTTCTCAATTAGGAGGGTCAGAGTACTGCAAATAATTCACTCTCTGGTATCTGGCTCTGGAGGGAGCGAACCTCCAGAGCGGAACTGGCCGAGCAGCTCGCCGCCTGAAAAGCCTCGGTGGGGGTCTCGCTGTGGTTTGTGTGTGAAAGAGATTCTCTGAAGTTGGTGCAGGCTTTTCAGACTTTCTCTGAACTGTGACTGTTGCTTGAAAGGACCCCCAAAAAAAGTCCAGTCCACAATCAAACACTCTGTAGCCTGCTCATCAATGTAAATGCTACTCAAAGGAAAGCTTTTAAATAACGGCTCCAGTAAGACCTTAGATGAAGGGACCAGAGCTCTGGAATCCCCATATTTCAGGATTTCAGACAACTCCTGACCCCCTGAAGCATTCTTCTTCCCCGCCCCCACCCCAGATCTGCTTCCACTCTGAATACCAGTCCTCGCTGTAATCACAACTTAAGAGTGAGTTTGGGACTTCTTCTGCTAATTACACACAATCTTAAGGACACCCCCGACTCCCCCCCCCCTGTGCTGTCTGTGTTCATTAAGGAGAACATGCAGACCTAAATCCAAGCCTCCTCACATTCCTCCCCATGCCCCCCCACCCCTCATCTCCCCACTCCTCTGGAGGGTGTAGAGCCTGGATGAAATCTCACTTCTGATGAAATCATTTCCATTCAGAATCCGGACTCCCCTGCTGCTTTTATAACGCTCGCCACATTCCTCTCTATTCGCGCGCATTCACACACATCCTTACCGTTTCCATAAAATATCTCCTGCGCAGACGCTACTTAATTGCTTTGTTTCAACGATCCCGCCAGGGCTGGCGAGAAGCTGCAGGCCTGCGGTTTTAACGCGCAACATCTGCAGGTGTGGAGCCTCATGCGCACAGAGCCAACGAAAAAAAAAATAATCTGAAGGAGGGCGAAACAAAACACCAAGAACATCTGTACGCCTTTATGGAATTCATAAAAGCTGAGTTTTCAATGGCGCAAATGAGAATATATGATTGGCAGAGCTGTGAGCAGACATGGATGTAATGTATCAAGATGATCACTGTCAAATGAGACTAAAATGGGAGTTCATCAACAGAGGCTGTACAAAGTGAGCAAGCCTCACCTGCAATCCATCATACATAAAAGTGAAAGAGCAGTAAATAAGAGATTTAAAGCTGGTCTGGTCGCTCATAGTTTCATGAAGTACAAAGTACATAGAAATGAGCTGCATATTTTCCTTGTTGAAAAACAGAAGAGGATAAAAAAAGAACAATTCCCACCATAAATGAAAACTGACATGTTACGGTGCATCCATCAATCTGCATTTGAGACATACAGAAGGTCATTATGTGTTTTTCTAGCCCTTTTCTAGCCCTGTTACTGATGTTGAAAAGACTTTCATATTTCACAAGCCACACATTTGTTCATTTGTTTATTTAAAGCATCCAATACAGAAACCTTTTAAAATAGATCACAAAACCTTCACTTAAAGAGTAGCGCAAACAGACTATAAGGCCCTCAGGAAAAAGAGCCCATCAAAACGTCCACTCAAAACTGGCAGCTCTTGTCTTTGTTTCTGTAGTGAATGCAAACTCATTTCAGGGGAAAGTAATTGACTTGAACAGACAAAGCGTTAGGCTGCACCACAATGAAATTGATGTCCCAAATACAGGACAATACCAATGGCACAGGTTTCAGCAGCTACATTCATATTTATGTTTATGTTTAAGGTATTTACCAGATGCTTTACAAAATACCAATATTAGTAATAGACTAAATAGAATTTAAAAGGAATAATAGCAATAACCATAAACATACCGCGACTCTTTAGACGCAATTAGACGCTTTTTGAAGACCTTTTTGAAGACCCAAAGACTAGCACAGCATTCGGTAAATCATTCCACCAACACAGAATCCGCAGAAGAAAAGAGTCTTGACTATGACTGCTTCAGCGTTGATGGGAGACGGACACAGCAGTGAGCGAGGGGACGCAGAGCTGAATCATTGAATTGACCCTTAAAGGTGTAGGTTTTTGAACGTTCTAAGTTCCGCAACAATTGAAGGTTCTAAAATTCTATGTTGAATTCAATGAACCCAGATATTCTTTAGAATGTTAATTTCCCAACATTCCCGTCACACCGGTGTGACGGTACTCCTTTAAGGGTTAAAATAGCAAGATCTAATAGAAAGAATAGTGCAGATCTAATAGACATTTAAACAGTTTAGAGTTGTTATGAAATATAAAATAAAATCATGTGAAATAGTAGCATAACTTATCCCAGCATACCATGGTAGCATAGTAAGCATACTTCAATGTTATGCTATGCTACTGTGGTAGCACAACTTCTACAATAATGTCATGCATTATAGAGTAACCGAATAGGCGTATCAAAATGTGTATAGTCTAGAACAGTTTTTCGACTATCGTGCCCACCCCTAGCGAGTAGCAAATCATAATGTCAAATTAGCCTCTTTCTCTCTGCCCCTCTTGACTCGGGTGTTCCTGCTTTCCTAACAGCTCTATAATGTCTTTGCAGAACAAGAAATTCAAGAGACAAAATAAAAGTGAGGTGGCACTCTTCCATGTTTAATGCTTAAGGTCACCCACTTCATTTCAAAAGAATATTACACATTTTCAGAACCAAAATAATGCATTAAAGGTGCCATGTGTAAGAACTGAGGTAGAAATATCCAAAAAATGAGCTACACGCATCAAAAGAATGAGAAGAAATAAAGGCGATGATGTCATAAAAAAAATGACAAGGTATAGTGCTGCAGAGATATCAACCTGAATTAGCATGCTAAATTACTAGCCACAGCCCGACAGGTGTCATAATACCAGTTTCGGCCATGGGAGGCGGTATGCGGGCAACATAACCGCCAGCCAAACTGCAACACACGTTTCTCGGTTGTTACTCCGGGGTAGACCAACTCACTTTCTGGAGGCATACTGCCATCATCTTTTATGGAATGTGGAGTATGAATTGATTTTTTGGCGGACATTACACATGGCACCTTTAACATGCCAAAACATAACTGGCAAGAAATGAGCAAAGTTCAGAGGGCTTGTTGCTGATAACAATGCTATGCAAGTTGTGGTAGTGCCAGATATTTTGACATTATAGCCATCTGTCTTTTTCTCCAGAATCTTTCTCACGATGGTATTTCTAGTCATTAAGTCTGTATGGCATCCTGTAGCCTGATATGGCTACCAACCAAAATATGCCTTGTGTACAGTGTGCTGTGTGTAATTCTACAGACACAGACTCAGTGGTGGCAGCCCAGGGTCTCCCTGCTCTCTGTGAGCTGGCACCATTCATGCTCAGGAGCCGTGACTGCCCGTAACCACACCATTTGTGATATTATTCAAATGAGCACATTGTTTTTCTGTTTGCTGACATGAATAGGGGAACACAACATAGCAAGATTAAATCATTCAGAGAGACAATCAGGCTCTGTGCTGCGATGGCATTCGAAGTGTATCGTTCAAATTATGGAGGCCCATTAATGAATGTGTCCACTCCTGACGCCGAGTATATTACAGTCATTCATCAGGCCAGGCTGACAGGCCAGGAGAAAACATCTTCTGTAATCATATAGCTTCATGTCAGCGATGGCAGGCAGTTATGTTCATTTCAAGGTTCAAATGTTATTCTCCTACCGAGTGACAGGCCTGAGGAAAGCGCTCCCTCAGCTCATCAACTACTAAGGCTAAGAGCGCACTTCTCCAAAGAGGGCGTGATCTGACCATCAGAAAGAACAAAACAACACGCGTCCAAGGCAGACCTGATTCATCACATTGTGTCATTCAGCATCGAAAGCCACTTTAAGGAACACATGATATTGTAATGTTACTACATGAAGAGATCGTTTTTTGTCCCCATTAATACAATAAATAAAACACCCCAGTACTGATGGCAACAAATGGCAGCTTCAAATAGCCCCTAGAGCATAACATTACGAATACATGGAAATGCTTGATGGTGTTTTAAGCCCCCACCGTCGACTTCAAGGCAGCGCTGCGACCGTCGACTTCAAGGCACCTAATCCTAACCTTAACCCTAACCCTTGCCTAACCCGGCCTAGTGCCTTCCATGCAGCGCTGCCTGGAAGACGACGTTGGGGGCTTAAAACACCAAGAGACACATGAAAATACAGGAGCTGTAGACTAAGTCTTTTTCAGCACTAATAACCTAGCAGAAGACGTCGCCAGGGCTGTGAATGTTAGAGAGCCAAGCTGTCTGCTGGCCCAGTAAAAAAAGGGCCCAGCACATGGCCATGCTGTTTTGTAACTGGCCATCAGGCCAGCCAGAATCCCTGGACGACCGGCTTCACCCTTCGACCCCTCTAAACAAACTCTTCCGCGCACAGTGGGTGGCACTCTCAGCCGCCTCAGAAAGGACACGGGCCCGGCTCCCCGTGGGAGCGAGTGAGCTTAAGGACATCCAGAAGAAAACAGAGCAGACTGTCACTTGAGCACGCTCTTCTTTTCCTGCCCCAGAAAAAAAGACATGACAGCATCTGTCCAGCAGTGGAACATGTTAGCTGCCCATGTACTGTATGTGCTCATTTAGCATGAGAAGCAAAAATAGAACAGGGGAAAACGTCCAGCTAACAAAGGCAAGAAACACTCTGGTTATACAATAACGAAAAAGACTCTTGCTTGAGGGAAGAACCCCCCCACCCCCCCAAAAAAACACAAAAATAACAGCACTGTGCCCAACATCTTCCGTGCTTCTGAAGAGTGTATTTTCTACAGGGTGGCACTGCGGGGGGACATAAATCAAACGCCCCTGAAATCCACGAGGGGGAAAAAGGGAAAACTTCAATGTGATGTTAATTCTTGTGGCGTGAGCTAATCCAGCAAGTGCTGACAACCTTCTCTTTATCATGTGCGCCATGCAACACAAGCGGCCGCCAAAAGAGAACTTTCCAGAAAGCCTCACTGTCAAACTCATTTGCAGCCATACACCCTTGGCTCTCTGGCACGTGCCTGCATTGGCAATGCACGCATAAATATGTCAGTTGAATCCATAATAGCAGCCCTAGTACACACAGTGGAAACGGTAGACTTCCCTCTGATTTCCATATAGGCTAGCTTGTCCCGATACAGCATTCCTCATTGGGATATAAAGATCAGTGGGATGATGCTATTGGTATGAAAGGAAAGACCATTTGATTGCGACGACTCCTAAAGGCTGGAACGGCGTGAAGGTCGCCGAGCAAATGGGGCAACAGAGAGGAGACGCTAAGGGGTCTGATCAGCACGCGCGTGTCTGACACATCGGCCTCGGCACAGTGCAGCTGAGTGGGTGACCTCTGGCACCCCGTCTTGCGCACTGCTGTGGGCTACTGCATGTCTACGAGGAGTACTGGGGTGTAAAATGGCTTACAGATCAGGGGAGAGAGACAGGGGGACAACTAGAGGGAGAGAGAGGTAGAAATATCCTGCCTCTTTAGCCTGTTATGACATAGGGAAGCAGTCTGCCTTCGCAGCTCGGCAGAAAAGATCCTTCCACTTCTCCAGCATCTGTGCCTCTGTGGAGGGCACATTTAGACTCCACTTACCCCATTATGAATATTGGTGTTTCATTATATACACTACATCCCTATTAATCCGCTGCACTTATTCCAAATAACGCTGTGGTCAGGATCAGCGTCTGGTGCAACAGCTTGCCGGAAGCATCTGTGGCTGCTCCACGTTGCTCCTACTGCACGCTATTTAGCACAAATGTGACCCCGCTTCTAGATCACATACCACCCCATCCCACCCCCACACCTTCTGACTCCACTGTTTAATCATAACTTAAATGCATCTTAACACTAGCCTACATATCATCACCTCCTGTGTTGTCATATTAGCCAAATTAATCCATGATGTACACTGTAGTTCTTTCTACAGGTATCACAGGTATTTACTGCAAATAGACCTACAAATCACTTACTGTTTATTACCGTGTGATATGATAATACTTTTCTTAGAGGAGCCAGCTTGCTATATTTTTGTTTTATAGAACAGTAACTGAGTTATCCTTTAGGCCCATTTTGTTTTAATGTGATAGCAATTTAATTTTAATAGAAGTATTTACAATGGAGTAGACTACAGCATATCTAGCATTTAGACAAAGATAATAATCTTTATCTTTAATCTTCTTTGAAAAAGGAGACTGCTTTTTATGTAATGTCCCTTGTTTAATGAAAAAGAGCAGCTGTTTAATAGCAAGTTTAAAAGGAACAGTTTAAATATGCATGATGCATTGTCATACAGAAATAATTTTATAGTCTAACCTTTTGAATTATAAACAAAGCGAACTGTGAGGCCGTTGAAGATTCACACCCCTACCTGATACACAGAGCTAATGGGTTTCTAATTGTAAAGGTGGGGATGGACATTGGTGGCCGGCCGGCTGCAGCGCTGTTGTGGGAGGCTAGCCTCTGGCTGGCCGTGTCATTGCTCCAGGTGGATGTGTGGGCGGGAGAGGAGCAGGACAGCGGGCGGGTGGGCAGGCCCTCTCCAGCAGGCTGACGTTAGCCCACTAATCGCTTTAGTTTATCCCTCTCAGCTGTGTGCCAGGCAGATGTTTGTCAGGCCGCAGCACTGCTTAGCATTCACACTGCACTAAGCAAGATTACCCACTACCGCTCTCCAGACTTATTTATTTATTTCATTCCGGCTGTCCCCAATTCTTAATCCCCTGACAGAATAAAAGAAAGAGTGATAGATTTTGCATTACACACATGTGTCTCTGAGTGAGAGGCCATTTGAAAGATTTTTTTTTCCTCTCCGTTTCATGCCAAATATTGACAGCAGTTAACATCGAGTGAATTCAAAAATATTGCACACACACCCCCCGCTCAATTTTGAAAAAATATTTTCTCTGTGAAAGTTAAAGGACAAGAAACACTGGCAGTAGGAAACATAAGACACAGTCATCTGATTCCTTTTTCCCCCTTTCTCTTCCCCCTTTCCTTCCTCTGGTGTTCCATTATGCAGGTGCTGGAGCCCTGAGGGCCTTAGCCAGACACAGGGCAGAGCCCTGCACAGACCAGCGCGGGGGGAGGGAGAGGAGAGATAGAGCACAGAGAGAGGGAGGGAGGGAGGGAGGGAGGGAGAGAGAGAGAGAGAGAGAGAGAGTGAGGGAGGCAGGGAGGGAGGGAGAGAGAGAAAGAGAGATAGATAGAGCACAGAGAGAGGGAGAGAGGGAGGGAGGGAGGGAGAGAGAGATAGAGCACAGAGAGAGAGAGGGAGGGAGAGAAGGAGGGAGAGAGATAGATAGAGAACAAAGAGAGGGAGAGAGGGAAGGAGAGAGAAAAAGAGATAGATAGAGCACAGAGAAAGAAAGAGAGGGAGAGAGGGAGGGAGAGAGGGAGGGAGAGAGATAGACAGAGCACAGAGAAAGAGAGAGAGGGAGAGAAGGAGGGAGAGAGATATATAGAGAACAAAGAGAGGGAGAGAGGGAAGGAGAGAGAAAAAGAGATAGATAGAGTACAGAGAAAGAAAGAGAGGGAGAGAGGGAGGGAAAGGGAAAAAGAGATAGATAGAGCACAGAGAAACAGAGAGAGGGAGAGAGGGCGGGAGAGAGAAAGAGAAGGGGGGGACCTCAGCACATAAACACTAACAGAGCCCTCAGCTCAACTATATTACTTACGGTCCCCCAGGTGGTCCAAATGAAAGCAACATGCGGTGTGTGCATGTCATGCTAGCCCATAAGGTTGGACCAATGCCACGTTGGTTACACACTCCACCACACAGACACACAAAAAGACACGTGTACAGTCTCCATGAACAAAGTCAAACACAAAGACACAGACATAGTCTATTTAGCACCACGACACCACTTTGTTTCAGGAACTAGCAGTGTGAGGATTGACCACTTATGTCGTACATTGTTTACACCACAATTAAAGTGAGGAAAACATCTCAAGACCCCTGGGGTCACATACTTAGAAAACATAGCAATTGCCTCTATAGGTTAAGCTAGTTGTATGGCAGTCCTGGAGATGAAACATAAGTATAAGTATAAGTATATATACTTTTTTGATCCCGTGAGGGAAATTTGGTCTCTGCATTTAACCCAATCGGTGAATTAGTGGCGGCGCTCGGGGAGCAGTGAGGGGTTAGGTGCCTTGCTCAAGGGCACTTCAGCCGCGGCCCACTGGTCGGGGCTCGAACCAGCAACCCTCCGGTTACAAGTCCAGAGTGCTAAACAGTGGGCCACGGCTGCACATAAAGCACCTTTAGCTATAAGCCTTCAATGCTTAACTCTAACCTGGTATACTCTGGCAACATCTGAATGATTTCTAAACGAATTCAACAATAAAAATGTGTCCAATAATGTTGTTTTAACACTGCTGCTCACCTGTGAGTGGGGAAGGTCTGAGCTGTGGTCACCGGCCCCCCCCTCCCCCTCCCTTTCCTTCATGTAGGCCGCAGGGACAGTCCCTTCGTCCACTCCTCTTTAGCCAGCACCCGCCACACCTGTGGACAGACAAGAGACACGACACAAGCGTTAGGATCTCCTCTCTCGTACATAGCGCTTGGGCCACGGGGAGTCGTTCACGTAGAGCAGTCATGACTGAGATGTTTATCACTGCAGCCCTGGTCGAAAGTGGTGTTTTTTGTTTGCGACGCTGAACAGGTGACTGCAGTCACATCAAACAGGAAGGGCTGTAACTCAAGCCAGCTGCCCTGACAGAGCCATCCGATGCAGACCGATGCTTGCCCTGCCACCCACCTTACCCCACAGCACCCCCCCCCCCCACCCCACCCCCGGGGCTGCCATGCTGCTCCTCCAGAGAGCTCAGACAGTGTCCTTCCACAGAGGTTATCACACTGTGTCGCTCCCGCTCCAAAACTCATTACACACAGCAGTTTAATATGATACAATTCCTCAACGCCTCGGTAAGCTCCTTCACAGTTCACTGCCAGGTAAGGACACGGATGAAGAGGGGGATAAAGAGGGGGGGGGGAACTAAGGGTGTGCGCGACACTTTATGTAATTGTGCAAGTGACATAAACATGTATGGCTCTTCATGTCACACAGGCAAATCTGATTTATGAGTTCACAACTCATGGCACATTGACAGGTAAGCCTATTAAGGGACTATTATTAACCCTGGCCAAGTGATGGCAGTGGGGCCTGTGAAGTCTCTGGGTGTAAGTGTGTTGACCAGGGGAGCTGCTGCTCCTGCCGCTCTGCCCTGAGTGGCACGCAAAGAGAAGGTCAGCTATTAATGCATCAGGAGAAGCTCCAGGTGATAATGACGGCCCCTCAACAGCAAGCGCTTCTCGAATGGCCGTTAATAGGATTGAATGGCCGACTCCCTTGGAAGGAAATGAATCTGTGGTCCGAAGGCGTTGAGCGTGGGAGCCATGCCGGGCGTGGGAGCTGCGCTAGGCGACGGGTAGGGTGTTTAGCGGACGGTCAGTGAGCACACGATCTCGCACTTTCCCAGCCCAAGTCATGTTACGGTGGCGTGCGCAAGCCGCTTGGCATCTGGCCAGCATCCTCACATGATGCTTGAATGTCGGAGACCACGAGATGCCACGCTCCTGGGATTTTTCTCATTCTATTTGCTTTACTACATTTCCTATAGGACTGAATTAAGACATGTCCAAGCTGTAGCCCACAAACGGCACGCCTGCTAACTACTGTCATGAGATTTCACACAAGCTGGGGCTTGAACATGTACAAGGATTCTTATAAAAATTTCTGCTTAGATTAGCAAATTAATATTTGTAGACGCTACTTAATGCGACTTCAAATTGAACAACTGCAATCATATATCAGATGGTTAATCAGGATGTCTGGCTTCAAAATATTTTCTGTGAAGCTATTTCACTCTTTATGCAAGTGGAAGAATTGACCATTTCCTGGAAAAATAATTACGAAATGTAAAATAGGCTACTTCCAAGAGAGGAGGATATTGCCATTTCTGCATATTTGAACCTGCTAGAAAGCAATCACTGGAATATGCAAACATTCATGGAGAAATAAATGTACTGGAAAATTCAGAGCAGATCTCCAATTGAGTTTTGTGAGGAAAGCCGGAGAAAAAAAAGAACAAAGACACCACTTCCACCAGCTCTTGGCTGCCACTAAGCCGTTCCCAGTAAAGAAAATAGCTTGCTTTTTTCCACTAGGTGCTCTGATGGGTGAAAGTGGGGACATCTACAAAACTTTCCCTTCCATCACCCAGTAAAGGAATGAACAGAACTGCCGCGATTCAACAACAAAAAAACCCTAAAAATCCTCCAAGAAATTAATCGTGTTAAACAAGGCTAATTTCCTTTTCATCCGTGACTGTGTGAGCTGATAGCCGCCTACGTGTGGCTGCCACGGAGTCAAAGTGTCTGCTGGAGTCTCCTCCACAGTCAGGCAGGGACTGTCTCACACGGAGGATCCATGACAAAGGACTCATCCACGTGTCTGACACCACATCCATCCAGATCTACAGGAACTGCACCGACCACTCAAAGTGCTTTTTTCAAAGCCCTGTGTGGAGTGATCCTTTTCTCCGCCAAATAAGCCATCATGGATGAGTTGACATTCTAGTCTGTATGTTGGCAAACACAGACCTTTCTGGTATCATTCCAGCAGCCCACTAAACATTTCGTCACTGTGACATATCTAAAGGTCCACAGCCCTGATCCCTCATAGCTCCTGTGATATCATTAGAGTGGTCCCAGTAATCACCTCTTCATCTCCGACTCCCGCTCCAAAACAGGCCATTCAACACCGGGCCAAAGACGTGTTGATCACATTAGGAAAATCAGCTGATTCAGCAGCGCAGGCAGCTCATCATGCCATAGGCTTAATGATAAAGTGAAAGATGTCCACCAAAAGCTTTGCACAGCAGGCACTAAGCAGGACTATAAGAAGCCTGGCAAAAGCCATAAATGTCCGTGTCCATGCATGCACAAAGACATTCCCCCTAAAATTGGGTGCAATTTCAAATGGGAGCCTTTTAAAGAGATGTGGTGTGAGACGGGCCTTCTGCCGAGAGAAAATCAATTCCCACACTAAAGGAGCCATTTTCCCCAGTCCAAGATAAAGAGCTTCACAACGAGCCGTCAGATGCTTATCGGGAGGAAATTAGCAGAGGAATACGATTTCATAAACAAACAGGTCAAGTGTTGAGCCCCACACGTGCTGTCTCCTGCTGCTGAGAGCATGAGATCATCAACATAAATACCCCAAATGAAAATGCTCAGGATAGTTTCCCTTAAAAATTCCTCCGGATATTTGCACCATGAGGACGGCTCCCATTTTATTCCACTGGCAAAGAGGCCGTCTGGTCTGCAGTCACACATGGGACATGCTCCAGACCAATCAAGCGCCAGTCTTTAAGCACACAAATCGTGCAACCCCGGGCTGGAGAAGAGTGCACTCTCGAGCCACTCTCTGCAATCCACACGACAGCTAAATAATGCAGCTTTGTTGAGACACTTCCTTCAATTTTGCACTTTTCTTCTCCATTACCATGTTGCCAATCAAGAAAATGTCTTTCAGATCTGAAGAAGGAGGCCCTTGAGGAACCCCTTTTCACAGACAGTGAGCGAGAGATGCACTATTCAGCAGGCAAAGATGAGTGGAGAAATCTCAAACAAAGCATTATGAAGAAATGTGTTATAGCTACATTATCATACTTAAATGACAGGGTTTAACACATATGTCCCAATACAATAATTGTAAAATGTATGGGGAGCACAGATCTCCTAAAAGTGTCTAATGGATAATAATACATTCATCTCTATTCCATTACCTATGCTACCATGTTGTTCCTTTGTGTGGAGATTTGAGATTAGATCTCCAAAGGCACCTGGCAGAAAAACAGCACGTGCTTTCAGCACTAGTGAGGGGAACTGTGCGTAGTATGAGAGATAAGAGAAGAATGCCTTTAAAAAGAAGACTTGTGAAAACAGAGTTAAGTGGCTGAAGTGACAGCGGCGCGCACCTGTTTTACCCAGGTAAGGGAAGTGTGCCTAATCACGCTCACAGGCAAACCACTGATGGGTTAGCACTTACAATCTGAATTCTCAAGTGAAAGCTGTAGGGCACTGCACATTAAAACAAGCTGCAGCACCGACAGGACAGCTCAGTCATAAACTTGGCCTCGGTTTTGGTTTCAGTTGACTGTCAGGCAATTTGTCCTTCTTGTGAACAGAATCACAAGAATTACTTGACCAAACACAAATTGATCTATTAGACAATCTTAAATGGGAAATCTTGAGAGAGAAATAAGCATAAAGGAAACAGCATGTTAAGACTTCCTCTTGGCCTTACTGTGTCCCCTCTTCAGCTCAGCTTTCATTTGGTGGCTGTTTATCATAGACATAATTAAAACAGGGCTGTTCCTCACAGCCGATCAGCACAGCAGTAAAAGCTAATTATGCAGCATTTTGCTATGCTAATGCAGGTGATTTGCTTCATGCTGAGCATACTTCCCCAGTGTCTTGATTAATGATTCATTTTCTACCCGTAATCCAGTGCTATGACACCTTTTTATCAACCCATGTATGTTTAACTATTGGATAATACAAAAACAATTCCACAAAAACCAACAGCATCAACACACTACAATGTTACGCTGATTATCTAGAACACTTCGACACCCTTTAAACAGGCAGCCTCACTTCTGCATCTTACACTTGAGTCTGGAGAAAGCCGCCCTTGATCTCAACGAGCTGGTTACCATCTTCTGCAACAAAGCCACACACAGCCATCAGAAGACTGGTGTGGCGTTTCCTCCTCGTGTGTTCACTGAACCAGACATCTTCATGAATAGCACTCGCAGAGAAGCGTGTCAGAGGTCGCACCAAGGGCAAAAGCAATGAAGGTGGTTGCCGCCAGCTCCCTCTCAACTCTCCATTCCACATGTGGAGACAGAGGACAGAGGTGGAGAGCGCTGGCCCCTCTATAAACCTGCGCCGGTGATCCTGGCCCATTTTCACCACAGTGTCACACAGCCATGAGAAAAAGAGGGTGAGAAACTTCAGAGAGAAGGGAGAGGACATGTTTTCTTATTAAGGGGAGAGTGTTGATGACAGCCTGCCCACAGCTCAACCCCTCTGCAGCAAGCCAGCGCCGTCTTGGGGGAATCACGCTGCCTGATGCGTTCATTTGTAAGGCTGTCAGAGGCAGTGCTGGAAATATCTCATTTTCCTGCCGACCGATACCTCATCAGTCAACGCTTTCAGAAAGGTCAGTTGCATTACAGCGACTCGCCTTCAGTGCTCTCCAAAGCAAGCCCAGTGCGTTTAAGATAAATCATGACCCGATGAAAAGAGGCAAACAAAAGTTAATTAAAGAGCTCACGCCTATGGCCTGGTCTTGTGCCTGAAATCTTGTTTTTCTTCTCCTCTCCTTTGACCCCCCCCCCACACACACACACCTCTCTGACATCACACAAGCTCCAATAATGCAGAATACAAGCACTAGCTTAAGAGGGGAAAGGGGGTGGGAGGGAATCAATACCATTATCTCAGCCTGTCACGCAGCACAATATTAAAAATACAAAGGAAGAAAGAGATAGGATGAATCCATGAGTAAATGTGTGTGGGAGTGCGGTGTTAGGTCTCAGGGCTGAATAATGGAGCTTAATCCTTGGAAGGGAGAGGGCTCTTGAAACCAGAGTGCAGGCAGCTGATGCCACTGCTAGCAGGGATAATGAAGATGAGCACCACCATGATTATGATGTGGAGGGGGATGCATGTTGATACAAGTCCACACTTATGAACGCATATGACAACAACTACCTGATTCACACATGTATATACACACACACACACACACACACCACACACACACACACACCACACACCACACACACACACACACACACACACCACACACACACACACACACACACACACACACACACACACACACACACACACACACACATACACACACTACAGCTTCAGCTGCCTCAGCCAACCGGAGGGAGAAGACACACACCCAAAACAAATAAGTCATCCTCTGGGGAAACCAGAGCCCACTGAGATCACTCTTCAGTGTTTGTGTGAGAATTAATCAGCAGAGTTAAGATGCTATCAGTCCATTCCCACCATCAGTCCACTATGCCGCTGCCCTTCAAAATCGAAAAGAGGGGTCAGACATTCTGCCCCATTGAAACGTGGGAAAGCTTGATCTGGTGCCCTTTTTGTAACGATGGCCATCGTCAATCACAAACGTTTGCCACTTTTTGATATCCGAGTGCTGATGTACCACGTACTACTACTGTCTGTATTTGATTTCAAATCCATTGAGTTTACGAATCCGAATGTTTTCCACACTGGCAGGCTGCTGTGCATTATTTAGGGCTGCTGTAATCTGCCCGATATCAAAAGCGCGTAAGAAGATACAGATGCTCGGCGGGCGGCGGCGGGCGGCGGCGTGCGGCGCGGCGGCAGCAGCGGCAGCTGTGGGAGGTGAGGCGCGCTTTGGCACCGCCACTTCTGCCCGTCTGAAAAATGAATGCAGCAAAACAGGCGGCGCTTCAGGCCCCTCTCCTCCACCGCTGAGGACCAACAAGATCAATTACACAGGGGAGGAGATGTTCCTCAGCTCCGCAGCAGGAAGACAGAGGGAGGGGAAGAGCGAGTGCAAGAGAGAGAGAGAGAGAGAGAGAGAGAGAGAAAGCACCTTAATGAGAGAGGTTTCCATTACCTCCATAAAAGGCATAAGTGAGTCACCCTGATGAAGCAAAGCAGTAATAGCCTTTTCTCCTCTCCTCTCTAATGACACTGGAAGTGGATTACGCCGCTAGTCCCGCCATTCGCTCTGTTTATCATTTATGTAAATAACGGCTGGAGAAGCGATAGCTACCACAGTGAGAGCAGGCGGGCAGCGATGGCTACGGAGGGCGGGGGCGGGGGGGGGGGGGGGGGGGCTGGAGGTGCTTTTATGTGCATCTGAGAGATGCTTCCGTGGAGAGGTGGACTGCGGAGTCACACTCATAATGGGCAGCTTCAGCACGGGGTGAGGTGTGCACGCCTGGGCGAGAGCCAGCCATTTCATACATGTGCATGAAAGTCTTTTTTTCGTTTTCCCTCAGAGGAAAATATGTTGTGGCCTTTGTGTAACAAGATTCTTTTCAGTAATATCCACATAGGAACGTTACATTCTGTATTTTTTAAAAAACATGCCTTTGTGTTGCTAGGCGTGTGTGTGTGTGTGTGTGTGTGTGTGTGTGTGTGTGTGTGTGTGTGTGTGTGTGTGTGTGTGCCAGCTTGAGTGAATGTGTGTGTGCAAAGCAGAGGTGGTGTAGTGGGTGAGAGGAGGAAAGAGAGAATTTTTGCTTTGTATGCAGGTAAGGGCACAAGCCCAACTCGTCTGCATCAGCCAAGTTATTCTAATACACACCATCTGACTGAAGGGGATAAAAAAAATGCATCAGCAGAAATATACACAAGTGGCAATAATCCTCTGCCCTGAACACTTGTGCCATGCAATAAGCAAACTGTGCTTATCACTGCCAACCACTGCTCCTTTTAATAACCCCAGCGATGGCAGCCCTTTCAGACAGATCTCTGCTCTGAATTTAAAAGATTCTCTGTGTGTGTGAGAGAGAGAGAGAGAAAGACAGACAGAGTGAGAGTGTGTGTGTGTGTGTATGTAGTGCATATGCCTGTATGTCTATAGGTGAACTAAGTGGGCCAAGATAAGTCACCAACCCTGAGAGCCCACTGTGGTGCAGCTAGTGCATGGCCACAGCAGACCTGTTTTATAATGGCTGTCTGGAAAATGAGAGGTCGTTTCCCGTACACAAGTGGAAAACTGAGATGCAATCACTCAACATTAACTAAATTTCAACCGAGTACACAGTTACTGTGTCCAATACACACAGATTAAAGACACACACACACACACACACACAAACACAGACAGACACACATATAATTCAAACAGCTGAAACAGAAAAGTTGCTGAAATAAAACAGACTGAAGTTAAGGGCACAAGCTGTGCACCAGTTTCTTCTGGGAGGCCACTCTTGGCACCTTCAACTCTCTTAGCTAGACCACACTGCTCATTCTAGCATTCTAGGGTAACGTTTAGCTGGAAACAAAACTGTCTTTTCTGCAGATGCACACTTCCTAATGGTAGCATATGGCACGGTGCACTTGAACTGTCATTCCAAAGGTCAACCCCACAAACTCCAGATCTATTTTATGACAAATGCTTTAGTGCCATTATCCATGTTCAGTCTAATCTGACCACAGGGCACAAGGATGCTCATGTTATGAAAACAGCAAAAGGCAGGGAAAGGATTATGTAAATATTAGTTGTTGACACAAGAGAGTTGTTGACATGCCATATTTCAGCTCGCTGGTAAGCTTGGCTGATCTCAGGGATGATAATATACCCAGCAACCAGGAAGTCAGAATACCACACACACACACACACACACACACACACATACAATCATCCGTATGTGGAATACCAATAAAATCACAATAAAATCAAAGCTAAAGTAGCTTACTCTTGTCTTGTTCATCAAATTTGATTTACTGTGACAGTGCCATTAACATTCACCAAAAAAACTTTTTGTTCATTTCTAATAATGACAACAAATCCATAAATCATCAGATCAGAGTGCAAATGAGATGGGCCTCAGACTGTCTCTGTCATGTTAGCTGCTCCTCATGACTGGGCAGTCCACAGATCACCAGTCAAGGCAAACTGCCCACTTGAATTTTCCAGAATGTTAACACTGGCTTGGACACTGTCAAACATGACATGTAGCTACCTTTTTGCACTTAATAGGAAACCACTAGCCTGGTGAAATGCTCCAGCACACACCAAGATGTGCAATCAGATCTGCAGCATGGAGAGAGAGAGAGAGAGAGAGAGAGAGAGAGAGAGAAAACAGAAGGCGGTGAGCACAGTCTTGTGTGACTGCACCTTCTCAGGGAAGATGGCAGGCAGGTCCCCCTGGGCTGCCTCCGAGGCGGCACGGCATAACCACGCATGCCAGAGCACCGTGGCTTCACTCTGGGTTCCGCTGACAGACACGCACAACACATCCCCACAGATACACACAACACATCCCCACAGACACGCACAACACATCCCCACAGACACGCACAACACATCCCCACAGACTTGACATGAAGATCCAGGCTGTTAGTGTAACACAAAGCCGGTGCTGTGTGCCTCACTACACCCAAGTCTGACTGCCATTTCACCCACTGAATAGGGCCTATAATAGTGGTCGCACTTGTCCGCAGAATGCTGAAGAAGCCACCCTGAGGCAGGTGCGGACATTACGATGACAGTCTCCTCTGCCCGCCCTGAGATTCCCTGTTTTCCCAGCTGACTGGTGTGGGCTGGTTGTTGGCTCTCAACCTGTCTTTGGACCAGTAGTCAGACTTGGACGGGGTGGAGGGAGCTATGGACGGATTTAGTGTCGTGGTTAAGGAGCTGGGCTAGTGTGCAGTAGCCTGAAAGTTGTGGGTTCAATTCCCAGCTTCCATCATTGTGTCCTTGAGCAAGGCACTTAACCCCAAGTTGCTCCGGGGACAATGTAATCCCTTACAATACAGTTGACATCATCAGTTGTAAGTCACTTTGGACAAAAGTGTCTGCTAAATGAATGAATGCAAATGGACACAGAGCACTGGTAACGTCCATCTCTGAGGAACGGTGTACAATCTGAGGACAGACAAACCCATCTGTCTGCGGCCTGTGAAGTGACCGCTTCCGCTCGACAAGCGCAGCTGTTTGATCTCACTGGGTTGAGGCTAACTACCCGAATGGACAAAACAAACACAGGAAAACGCAACTGGGCCACTGTGGAGCTCTTTCCACTACAATCCCCGTGCAAAAGGTCAAACTGTCACGTTGTTGCCACAGGCCAAAGCTCTCAGCGGGAGCACGCTAAAGCCATGGACGTGCCTTTCAGGAAGTGACATGGTGCTCGGGATCAAAAGGGGAAATCTTCCATGTCACTTTCTTTGGGAAGGTTTTGAGCAGAGGAACTATGTTAATTATAGTGGTGCTGTAGACAGCTGTGTTTGTTTCATGGCGAGATCGTTCCCGGAGACTAGAAAACAGGGACTCCTGATGCTCCTTTCTTCTTTAACCCTTAAAGGTGTAGGTTTTTGAACATTCTAAGTTCCGCAACAATTGAAGGTTCTAAAATTCTATGTTGAATTCAATGAACCCAGATATTCTTTAGAACGTTCATTTCTCAACATTCCCATCACACCGGTGTGACGGTACTCCTTTAAGGGTTAATTAATGCTTTTCTTTCACGGTGAAAAAGGCAAAAAGTGCTGTAATGCCTTTCATAAAACTAATAACTCCTGCCAAGGGCATATTCAACTCTTTTAATAGGGAAATATCACTACAAACCACTAATTCCTCTGACAGATATTATCATCTTGAGATTTAGAAATTGTGACTGATATTTCATGTGCCACCAAAATATAGAAGATGCTTTGAATTATTGATAACCTTGGAGCAGGATGATTTTAAACAGCTCTGCTCCTTTTATCAATCATTCATGTGGTTTCTATCGAAAACACTTCACTCCCTAAAGTATCGGATCACACTTCAAGGAAAAGGACCTACACACACACACACACACACACACACACACACACACACACACACACGTCTTGTTTAATTTGAAAGGCCAAAATACACTAGGGCGATTAAGATATTGTAACCCTATTATGACCAACTCTCCTCTGTTGGTACTGTCATATATCTGATTACATCTGCACTATGGAAGGAACCTCATTCTTTGCAAACAAATCAATATCTTGCAATGAGGACAAGAAACCTCCTCATTCAATAACTTTATATTCAAGACAATGCTTTCACATGGTGGGGCTAATTATGTTTACAGATTAACACAGTCTGCAACACTTGTGTGAGAGATCTTTGCAGACGAGAGGAAAATGAACTAAATTTGGGCTACGGAAAAAGCTTCCAAATGGGCGTACATTTTCTATTAGCTCATGCCTTGGGCCGTCGGCGAGCATGATCAAACAGAACGACATCCCTCCCTCTACTCCTGAGTAATGGTACACAGAGAGGTTCCGTGCAACCGCTCTGGTGCCAATCTTCCAATTAGCGTCCGCGTGCAAGTACTTCTGCCCTGGTCTCACGGCATGAAAGCCTTGTAGACCAGTGCTGACAGCATACCAACCCCAGCTTCTGTCTGACTTCAAAAGGAACCAGGAGCTACAAGAGAGAAAATCAGCATTCTTTGTGTTCCTGTAAATAAAACATTCTATAGCATTAGCAATAACCTATTTTGAGCTTTAAAGAGTACAAAGATGTGTTACTTTGTGCTACTAAGTGGTCGGAAGATGTGGAAAATATGTTTGTATACATTATGCAAGCCGGGTACACAGGACTGACTTTAACATTTCATGATGTTAGCAATATCTCTGTACCTGTGACAGTGGCAAGATGAGATTGAACAGTGAGTGAGCAGTGGGTTTTAACAGTAAGAAAGCTATGACTTATAGCTTAATGGTGTGAAAGATATGTGTTCGAACAGGATCAGTACCATGAAAATGTCTGAATCAACCTGTCTGTCACATTCTCACAGTACTGTCTTCAAGGACTGATAAAGAGGTAGTTAGCTACAGAATGTGCTTCTTTAATATATATTGTAAGCGTTTGTTTCATATATATGAGAATGTAAATATTACTCTGCTTGTTTTTGTATCACATTTCATTTTATGAACTCAAGGTAGTTCTATATAAGGATGAGGAGGAAATATCAGCCTCAGCTAGATCATTACAGAACATCAGGATAAACTAAACAAGTTAGAACTTAGATAATACAATATGTTAGATAACATTACTTTAATTGAAACTGATTTCAATTAAAGTAAGCAAACAGGGAAAATCCTTTTTATATTGTCTATATACTGTATGATGCGGTTTTGGAGGGGAGAAGTTAAGGCTCCATCAATGAAGCACACAGATGAAATAACTCAGAAGGTCAAGGATTTTCTTTCGATGTCAGAATAGTCCTTCATTCTGAGCTACTGAGTGATCTCACACAAGCTGTCTGAAAGAACAACCCATCATCCTGGCTGTCCTGTGAGTGTGTCGGCCTCGATCATGAATTATGTCCCATTTATCCAGCAGTTAGCCTATCTGTAGCACTCCTGACTGTAAGCTCTCGTGAGTGAGTTGACAGGTAGCCTATTTTCTTACGCCACACAGTAGCATAGCTCACATTTCACAGACAGCTGTAACATAGCCTCAAACACCGCAATAAAGGAAAAGGTCCTTCAAACATGTCAAAAGCAAACAAGAGCAGCCGCAACCCCTAAACAATGCAACAGTGCTAAATGATCGAAATAAACAAAAGGACTGAAAAGGGAACCAAATCTAGCAAAAGCTCATATTTTAAGGATGGATGGTTTATCAGAGGGCTTTTTTCCCCCTCACTCCTTCTTTAGTTCCTTGAATTTAGCCCTACATTTCCATTTGGATTCAATTATCTTCTGATTTACTATCTCCAAATTAAATTCTTTGCTAACATACTCTTGTGCACCACATGTATCTGCCGTACATCAAAGCTTACACATTTGTTTCTTTAATAATGGCTGCACTCTCTCTCTCTCTCTCTCTCTCTCTGTCTCCCTGTGGACGCGGTGGCAGGCAATGTGAGCAGGAGGCGGCAGACTGGCCTTTGTGATGAGCTGCGTGTGCACCATGACTATCAATCAGTGTTGCTGGAGATGGTCAGGCTTCCCTGCTCTGCCTGTCACCATGCTGCCAGGCTGCCACATCCCCCGGTGTCATCCGCCGGTTAAAGACATGCCTCTCAAGGACCCTGCCCAACCAGTCGCCTCAACACCGGAACTTCAGATGGGCTCTCTGGCACATCCCTGTGACACACTGAACAAGTAGCTGCTGCAATGTCATTTAACCCTTAAAGGTGTAGGTTTTTGAACATTCTAAGTTCCGCAACAATTGAAGGTTCTAAAATTCTATGTTGAATTCAATGAACCCAGATATTCTTTAGAATGTTCATTTTCCAACATTCCCGTCACACCGGTGTGACGGTACTCCTTTAAGGGTTAAGGAATGGGAAATAATCTAACACATAATGCCTAGCAATAACGCCTAGCAATGCACTCAATGACAACATGATCATTTAAGAAATTTGCAAATTGAAGCGGGGCCAGTCAAAACATTAATTTGGCTGTTTAAAATGCTGTCCCTTTGATCCTGTATAGTGCAACCAGGCATCATCAAATGGGCTTACATTTCAGTATCTCTCAGGTATTATCGTTTAGAATTAAAGGCTTTTGTACTAGCATCAGTAGAAGTTCAATACAATTACGGTAGGTCTATCCCTGCCATTTCTATTGAACAGTAACACAGTGTCTGTCAATCTGTATAGAGAATAAAATGAGTATGCAGTGTATGCAGTGTATGCATGCAGTAACGTTACGGTCCTGGCTCCAATGTCATATGGAACTCTCGGCCTTGCCTTCAGCTTTTCTATCAGAGTACATCTGCTTTTTTTTCAAATGAATGATTAAATGTTGCATAATATAATATATTGCTTTCAATACATTAGGTCACAGCAAAGCCCACAGAGCTGGTGAAAAAAGTGAAATCTGCAGTTATAAAGCAGCACTAATTATCTACCAAGATGTTTTTGACAGCAGTCCCTGTGCCACTAATCTCACTCTTGGCACTCTGCCAGTTTGCGCTTTATTTATTTGATTTCAGTCATCGTCAAGAACAGGGTAAAGGGCCGCATCCCATCCGCACAGGAGGGAGGGAGCCAGCAAGGCCTTCGTACAGCATTCACTCAACCATGCTTGCAAATCAGTACATCAAACTCATTTCCAGACTGTTGTGAAAAAATAATCACATAATTACTACTGGGACTAGGGAAGGATTTTGTGGCGTAAAAATACACACTGTGCATTTTTAAAATTGGCGAAAGGTAAATTAATTATGCTATAATTTCCTAGACTATATCAAACAAATTCCAGCCTTCTTTTGTTTTAAGCCAATAAGAGCCAAAATAATTATCTGGATTCATAAAACTACAGTATTCTAAACTAAACAATAAAATAGTGGAAGTAAATGTAGTTGCTGCCTCGCCTATCTTTTTGTCAAAGCAGCAATAAACCTCTTTAGTTGGAGCAAGAGTCAAGACAAAGGTTAGAGTGCCAGGTGCTTATCATTCCTTATCTCAAGCCTGATATGAACATGGTTTACAATGGGAGAGGGAGCTTCACTCGTGGTTAGATTACTGAATTATACAGAGGACATGAACCAAAGCATTTCAGCTACTTAGAAATTAGATCAGCCAACCATAAAATATTGATCTCCCATTTCCATATTCTGGGCGATAAGGCGCTGGCCAAACTAGCTCCATAGCTTAATTACTTGTCAGTGGCAGAACGTTGTACCTGTGCCTTGTCTGGTTCTCCTGTCCTCACTACTAGCTACACTGAGAAGCTAAGAAAACTTTTACATACAGATACAAAATGACCATATTATATAAGATGTTGCCATCCCCCCTTCCTTGTTGGCTACTATAACAATAAATTCATAACAGGAAATTACTTTAAATACTGTTTATCCTCCTCCAACAGTCCATGGTAATACTGAGTAAATAACATCTTCAACAATGAGCCAGTACACAAGGTTTGCGCTTTGTGAAATATGGATTCCATTACAGAAACAGTTAATAACTACCTATGCAAATACAATGCCAATCTGCATAATCTATACTCGGTCTAAAATCTCGTCACTAGGAATCACACACTCTGAAAGGCTTTCAAACTTAGTAAGTAACTGTGGTTGGCTCTAAACCATGTGTTGCTCCAGACAGCAGCAAACATACCCTATCCCTGCCTGTTCTGACTTGAGTAACAAGTGTTCCGTGAACCGTACAAAAAGCCTCATCCCTTAAGAATACAGCTCACTGTGTCCACATCAACAATGATCAAAGAGGACCATCTGAGGATTTCTGGACAATCACACATGAATTGATCAGTCTTCCTCTTCACTCATCTGTGTGTGCAACTGTAATCAGGGGAAGTGTTAGCTCAACACTGCAGGGAGAGTTTCTCTCAACTATTGGGCCACTTGCTGGGTTCCCATCCAGCTCATTTGGCTATTTTAAGAGCAATCATGACAATGTGGCTAAAGTGACAATTAGCCTGTGCACATTTCCATCTGCTGTGTTATGCAAACTAAAAATATATAATAAATGTCAGGGCAAGATTAACAGAAACACCTAATACAACTGCAACATTTTTTTCCCAAAATAAACCTGGTTCCATCAATCTTTTACATATTACTCCACGTGAATAGAGATTATAACCCACCCCCTTCTTAATTCACACTATATAGTTGCATGGAAAACCAACTATTGACTGAGTGATTAGCAGCTTGTGGAAGTACAATGTTCAAACTACATGTTCAATCTAGTCGTGGAGACATAAACTCACTAGTCAGGGAGGGATGACGGCTCTGTTGTTTTACGGCAGTGTCTCTATGATACTTGACATTGCTCTCATTATTCCCATGGCTTGCAGCGACAGAGCATCAACATGGGGTGACAAATGGGTGCCTGGGCGCGCGATGCCAGGCAAGAGTGGCATCAGCACGGGCACCACAGAACAGCGACACTTCTGTGATGTTTATCAAACAACAAACAAAGGCCATGTTGAGGACATAATGTACTTTGTCATGTTTCTGCCAGCCTGAGAACCGGTTTGACCAGTAAGTGACACTAAGTGTTAGTCATTCCTGAAACATTGATATTTACCCGGCATGACCTAGCACAGGGACAGCTGGGGTTTCATTAGGTAAATGACAGCATTCCTCAAATTGATTCCAAAACATGCAATCATTTTCTACTGGATTAGTGCAATTTAGGGGATGACAAAGATCTTAAATGTGAAATGATTGTTATGTATACAGTAGAAACTTAAATGATTTTATTGCTCAAACTGTGTACTGCATTACTTTAACACAAAGGAGAGTCATCACAATATGGATATAATAAAGTGCAAGTTAATAAATGAAAAAAATGGACAAGTAATGTGGGTTATAATGTCCTATGACAAAAGAAAAATAAGAAGCACTAATCATGCTCCTTGTAAAGGTCACAAACAAACATATTGCTATGAGGGAGAGTTGCAACATTCCCCCCCCCCTTTGTTAAATCCAATAGAAAGGCTTTTAGCCATCATAATGATTTACAAAGTGACGAGTCAAACAGATTTACTGTGACAGCCTCAGAGGCACCCAACACAAATACAGTTAGCACTCACGTGACCAGCACCTCCTCCTCCTCCTCCTCTCCAAGCCCTTGCCCCACCTCCCGCCCCAAGGAGCCCCAGAATGGGCTGCACTCCACAGGCGCGGGCAGGGAGCCTTTTCCCACTCTCTCTCTCTTTCGTAAGCACTCCCCACAGCACGCAGGGTGGAGAAACATGTCCATTGTGGCAGTTACCTCAAGTGACAGGTTGTCCCCACAGTACTGCGATGTTGTGCGAGTGGCTGTGCACAGTTTCCCAAATGTGCAGCTAGCATCATCACTCAATATCAAATGAACTGCTGAACCATGGCCAGAAGCCATTGACGTGTGGTAATTTTTTAGACACCGTCTACAGCTAACATTACAGGGGAGCCAGGCTCATTACAAGGGTCAGTTCTCAACAATTCAATGTTATTCTTGGACTAAGTCAACAATTTTCATCTTAATAAAGATACATAACAACACCTGACCTTGCCTCCATTCCCAAATAACCATTAAGGAAATGCTTAGGCTACGACTTCAGTACACAATACCAGACATTCCGTACACAAATCTGAGCTTATCCCTTAAGTTAAGGCTTCTCAGGCAAATTTACAGAGCTAGAAAGGAGCAGTTGGAAGTACGAGGTCTTGGGTCAATTGTTTACAAATAAAGGCAAAGTTCCCTTTTCGAGATTTATTTGGAGTATAAGTGGCTGCTGCTGACAACCAGATGCACAATGCACAAATCCTCCCCCAAACACAGGCAAAAGAATATTGATGACCAGATGGTTTGATTACTGCGATTTATTTCTATTACTTGGTGAAGTGTGTTAAGGGAGGTAGAGCAGACATGGCCCCTGTGCACACATTATCTTGACAAAAGCCTTGCCCAGTCCCTGTGCAGCCAACAGGGAACCTCCCCTGCTAAAGTTGTCAATGGCAGCTTAGAGAGGCAGGTCTAAGGTTAGCTGCCTTCTCTGAAAAACAGCCCCACACACCAAACACTTCTGTGGGTGCTGGCAGCCGGACAGGCTGGAATTTGAGGAGAAGAGAGCCCTCGGGGCACTTCAGATGGAGTTTCTCTCATTTGTGCTTTCCAAACTCTAAAGGCAAATAAAAGCCAGCCTCTACTGTTTTCACCAGGAACTCACTTTCAGGAGTCAGCAGAGAGCTATATCAACAGAACTTTCACAGCCTTGGTCATATTCAATTAAATCGATCAGAAAATGTTTTAAGGTCTCAGAGAAACCTAGAGAGGAGAATGGGACCCTAATCGGTATGGATGCAGACTGCATCTGAAATTTCTCTCAAGTTAACTCAAATTTAAACTTCTGAGAACCACTAATTACACTGAATGCACTTACAGCCAATTCAGATTTATACCCTTGCCATTTCAAATGCCTCTTGATATGTGTACAACACCTACCTACACATAACACACCACTGTGTCGTGCACACATCCTAATTTGAAACACACAAACACTTGCTCTATACAGACTTGCTCGGGGTCTATTTTTATCTTGCAACATCGTGTGAGGAAGTAACAAGTGTCAGTCCGTCGAAAAAAATATCCCTACTCCATAAAACATAATACAACATCAATATGTTAAAATATATCAATGGAGAGATCAAATGTCTAAGGTGTTACCTACTTCAATAGATTAAGGATATATGCATGGGACCACATGAACATAACACAAATGCTGCACAACAAAAGCAGTCAGCCATAACCTCAGCCATGCTGGTGATGAGGCGGTGTGTGGCCTAGGAGTGAGATTTTAAATTCTCAAAACATGACACTGAATATTTTATTGTGCTTACAGAACAATCCACAGAGCAAATGATGATGTCTGGATGAACATGTGCTCGCCATTACCCCCTATTGTATTCTGAGATGACACACTTTGATGGAGATTGGAGCTGAACATCCTTTAAATCATAAAACATAAAAGGCTGGTGCTGTTTGTCAACAGTTAATTAAAAAGCACAGAAAGACAATGACAAATGTTGTTTGAAGACAATCTCTGGCAAGCCCCACACAGTGTGTCATTGCTGTCTCGTCTCTGGAATACACTTGATTAGTTTAATCTCATTACAGCTATGATAAATGATCAGTGTAACAGTGGCTTCTGTTTTCTGAGAAGATGCACTCTAGTGCATCACTGCATTTGGGTTGAACTAGATGGTAGATATGGGTCAATCTTGCCTACTACTTTAAAACAATACAAAGATATGGAAATGAATACAAAGGTGGAATTAAACTCTCAACTCATGTAAAAAAGCCAGTACATTTCAAAAGGTGCTGCATATAATTCACTCTATACTATTAAAAATTATACAAAATTCCTCCTTTGAATGATCTTAACATTCTTAATCACACCAAATTTAATTAGTATGAGAAAAGATCAATGCTAAATGAACATAAAAAAGGCTCAATGATATAATGAACTACAAGGGGACAACCAGTCAGACGGACATTCTGTTCCTGCTATGAGAAAGATGCAGGAGCCTGCAGTGCATCACCCAAGCAAAACTGCCAACACAGACCTGCTCGCTGACAATATTTTCACACTGAGGCTTAAAATATGCCTCTTTTATCTGAGAAGTGCAGGCTGAGCAGTGAAAAGACATGAGCCCATAACCCAGGGATATAGTCTGGCTGGACTGGCAGTGCGAGAGACAGAAAGGGATTGGAAGGCTCTGTGCAGGCACACCAGGTTGTGTGTGAGAAAGCAGGAGAGGAGGAGAGAGAGATACAGAGAAAGAATGAGAGAGAGAGAAAGAAGAGAAAGCACAGACACTCCGCTTAGGGAGCACTTATTAAGAGCTGAGGAAACAGCACTTACCTGGTAAGTGGTTCTTGCAGTTGCATGCCAACTTGCGCTTGGACATAAACGCACAGAGACACGCACAGTATTTATCATGCTCTATCTCACACTTCCTCCTGCCTGGCTGTCACCTCACGAGCCCCACCGAGGCTCTCTGATGCATGAAACACATGTAGAGCCAGAGGGGGACGTCAAGACAGAGAAGGACACCCATAGGCAGGAGTCTGCATTGACATCAGTGCATTGTACCATTGTGTTCTCTAGTCCCAACTAGATGTACCGCAGTGATGCTGCTTAATAAGACTACTGCATAAAGTGAGAGAATGCGCAAGAATTAACTGAAAGAGATGTTATCCATTCTGAGAGAAGTTTAAGGTTACATTTCTGACCAAAGACTAAAACGTTTGTTGTGTATATGAAAATGTAAGAAACTATGCTTTGAGGATGTGGCGACTCTACACTGAGAAGCAGAATCATTTTCGGCAGATTTTGCAACTTCTCTGGTGAACATGAGGATGACTGTGGATTCCTGTGACAAACTTGGACATTTTGTAAATTTGACATGCATACTTAGTAAAAATATGGGTTTCACTGAATAACTTGGTACTTGGTATCTATTTGGAAAGTAAAATAGCATATGGAATATAGAATATGAAGAATTTGAAGAATTACTACACAGAGTAATTGCTACACCTAGGATTAAAAGTATGGGCATTTATAACGGGGCATGGTCATACACTATCACAATATATTTAAATATAGCTCTATGTAGTCATCATTGGGGTCCAAGCAGAGGGATCAAGGCTGAACATGTTTATTTCCACCGTTACCATAGCAATAGCCAAATAGCCAATGCAAAATTTTGTGCATGCGCAGTGAGCAAATCAACACATTGGGGGAAAAATTTCCACAATTGGTATGTCAGATTTAAATGCAGATTCACATGATGTATGTTCAATGTCTTTTTGTCCATGTGGAGTTATGGATCTCTCCCCATTCATCTAGATAGGAGCCCAATGTTGTTTGCCCGAAACAGCTGCCTGGAGGTATTACCAAGATGGCGGACGAGTGTCGAAACCTGCCTATAAGGACTTTACTATAAGACCGCCTGCCAGTGTGCAGGGGCGGTCATAATGATATTCCAGTTCTAAGTGTTATGTCAGGATGGTCTTTTCTCGTAATTAGATTAAAACGCAGTCATTGTTGTAGTGCCCTTTAATATTGTATGCCTTAATACAAACAAAGTGATTCAGATATCTGGAGGAAATATTTGCCCTAAAAAATAATTGTGCTATCTGGCTTAATCCCAGTTAATTTGCTTTGTCAGAGAACAAGGAAGTATAAATTCCTCAAGGCTGTGTTGAATGTAATTTCACTGCCTTGACAGAATGTCTACCATCAGTCTCCCTGGCAGTAGAAGTCACCCACACAGAACTGAGAGATGCAGATAGTGTATGCAGCCAAGACAAGATGACAAGTCCCAAGGTATCCACATGATGGAATACACCACATTTTAATATCAGTGCAGAGGTAAGGGACCAGCAGTGTCTAGCATCATGTTGCACTGCATAAACAGAGTGCATTAAAAAGAATATTAACACAATGAGGAACATGGTGCTGGGCCTTTCATGTTCATTTGGTGCCTGGATCTTCAACATTTCTGAGACTCGTTTCTTTTAACTGAACATGATAAGAATATATGAAATGTACCAAAACAGATTTTTTTAAAAAAGATCTATGTATCAGTACATCGCCACGCCACTCTCAATAAGGATTAATTCCCATCTCTTAAAACCAAAATATTTCAGAAAGCATATTTGCCTGAGAGTCATTTATAAAGTACAAAGTAAGCAGGTTTCAAATCCCAGCAAGATTTCATCAGGCACAGCATGTGAAGGTAATTGCTTGTGATCTGGGGAAATCTTGAGTGCAGCAAGAACATTTTGTTCTCCAGTGCAAAAATTTTCAAACTCTCATATTGTGTCTGAGTGGCTGGGTGTCATTTATGATTCAAGGTCCTCGCTCTTACAGACAGAAATGGGATACAGCCATTGTGACATCTTCAGCGTTCATTTTTCAAGGCACGTCAAATCAAACATGCATGAGCCAGTGACAGCGTGGGCCTGGAAGTCCCCATCAGAGGGAACAGCACTTACAGGGTAGCAGAAGCCACACACACACACACACACACACACACACACAATCCTGAGGCCATGACCGAAGAGGAGGGAGCAACACAGTCAGCTCCTCATCTTATAACTAAAGAGACAAACTGAAATACCCTCTGTGGAAAAAAGGCACTCCGAAATAACTTATACAAAAACACCTGAAGTCTGAAGACATGAGAAATAAAAAGAGTGCCACAAAAATGTTGGATACTTTGTTTCTCTGCTTCTGTCTTCAGGCCCTATAAATTGTTGCATCATTCTCAGTATCACCATATAGAAAAGACAAAGGAGCATCGGTCAAGTATTCTGCTAGTAATCACTGCTGGTCTAGAAGCATTTCAGTTTTTTATTTATTTATTTTCTTCAGAATTTCAGTGACATTTGCAACAGTGTGAATCAAGACCCTTATCAGATTGCTAATAGGTGCTTCTCACTAGTTCTCACCTGGGAAACAGCATTACCATATAAACGGCAGCAGCAGGCTGTGAATTCTTAGTAATATTGTCGTGCTGATCAACAGCGCTCTGAGCTCAGGGTAAGGACTGTGCAACAATGCCTGAATTATGCTGAAGAGTGGGTGTGTGCAGCTGGTGGCGAGACAACAGCTCAGGACCATGATGAATGAACACAAGCCAACTATTTCACAACTCTCTACAATAGTGTACTAACAGTTAAATGTCAAGCCTGTCAAAACACTGATTAGTGGGATGCAGGTTTAAAAGGCTAACAGGTTCCTGGCGGAGAGAGCATGCAACACAAGAGAAGGACTCAGAGCACAGAGAAAACCATGTTATGAGCGACAGGAATGTGTACAGTTCACTCAAGGAGACCCGTGGTACATGTGTAACAACACAACATAGATTGAGATTATTTTGTCTTGAGTTAAACTTGCCCTCTGATTGAGGATGTCTGCTGTTGGAGCCTTAGTCATTGGTGAAGCAAAACAAGCATGGTAAAGTAAGACAATATTAGCCTTCTATTGTGATGTGCTATGGTGACGGTGGCGATTGATAGTAACTATTTTGATGTAGTAACACAGTTGCCAGATTGTGAAAAGATGGAAATAATGTGGTGTTGAGATTACGGAAGTGTGACATTGAATATTCCTGAATCAAATCAGAAACAAGATTCAAAGACAATGACAATTTACAGACATCTCTGCCTGCCTGTGATTTAAGATCCTGCCCACAAGTGTGGCATTGCAGATCTTACTTTCAATAACAAGTTCAGTGTCCCCAACATGACCAGAGGAAGCCCCCAGCTGACTGCTGTTTCTGCCCGATGGTCATTCAGACTCTTAACCAAGGGCCAACAGCAGAGACAAGAGGAAGAAGACCACTCTTCTCATTCACAGTCAGGCATATGTCTCATCAATACTATCACTACAAAGCAAAACAGACAACAAAGCAAAACAGCAGACAAGATTAATGATCCCTATGAGCATTTCCAGTGTGCTCTTCCACAAACAAACAAATACTACAAACAAAATGCACTGGTCCCTATGAGTAATTAGGCTACATTGTGCTCTTCCACAAACAACACAACAAACAAAATGCATCGATCCCTAGCATTTACAATGTGCTCTTCCACATAAACAAATAGGCCTAAGACACAATAAAGCTTTACTGCCAATGCCTCACACGCATGCCCATCTACGTTTGTCTACATACATCTGGGGCTGCATATCGACATGCTGCTGGTGTGAAACAGAGGCTCCCCCTATGAACTCCATAGGCACTGAGGTAAGCCTGGTCATCAGAGCTGCATTACAAACAGAAGTTGTGACTGCTCAGCGACGATCGTAATGGTCATGTCTCATGAATATTAAAAATAGTTTACAGCAAGACATGGAGTTTGAAAATAGTTCATGTTGCACTGTGGCTATATAAAATGATTAATCAGACATGCAGAAACAGCTGAGGACCACGTTTGATTACTAAACAGAAAACTGAATTCATTTGAAACGTATGTTGACGCTTCATCATACACATATGCTATTTTAATGTGCCGTGCTCCTTTCCTGGGACAGATAGGAGTCGCGCTTCTCTCAAACCTGAAGAGAAGGGGCGTTACTGAATTTGGTCTTCGTCTGGACTTCTCTCGCGCGCGCTGTTCTTTCATCTGCCGTTTTCCTTGGTAGCCTAGTATAACGAACTGTAAACTGTAATTCTCACATGTTCAACCCTAACTGGCCTCAGAAAGCTTACTGACACCATGACTTTATGCAAGGGGTTACAGCGAAAATCTGCACAGCTACGTGCAGATAAGAGCAACTTTACAGTGTCCCCGAAAGCATTTTGTGTAGAGCTAGTAGCCTACAGAACAGTATCAAACAACTGTCAATCAGTTTATCCACACTTGCCTACCATATTAACATGGTGTAACAAATAACTACGCTAGATTCCATCTGATAGCAGGCAAGTTGCATGTTAAGTAAAAAAATACTATGCTAGTAATTACATTCTCAAGATACCTCTGCGATGAGACTATAGCTCTTTCAGCCAATGTACACCTAAAGGAGTTGAATTTGGGTGTTTTGGAAGATGAGGTCAACTGCATGACTAGGCTACAGCCAGACGACAAATTAACTTAACGTATTGTTAATGTCTACACAACTCCAAAATGATACCCGCGCACAGTACGAGCCTAACGTTAACGTTACATTGCAAAATAGAACGTACCACGTCTAAATGCAGGATACATAGTAGCCTACTGATTACCGTAAGTCTAGTTTGATGTTATCTCCAAAGAGTTCTGAAGACCAAATCACATCCTCAATTTAAATTGAGATTGTTTTGGCTATTTTAAAAGCACTAAGGTACTATCACCGAATGTACATTCTGCTCATCAAGCATCCTTATCTTTACATATCTAATCTAACTGCTCATACAAATTAGCACAACCTGTTTCTTCTCATAATTCTAACATTTAGCCACATTTCTGGTGTCACTCTTTAAGAGACTACTCCATTGTTAGCTATCGGAGGTCGGTGCTAGCGCCAGAGCAAAGAGCACATCCACGGCAATGCACAAACCACACTCTCAGTCAAGCCTGCGAGGTGTGAGAAAGATATAGTAATAGACACAGAACTTACTTTCAGATATGGCCAAAACTCAAAGCCGGGATCAAAAATCCTCTGTATTTTCAAATCTTGTTTTGTTGTCTCTTCACACTTCACAACCACTGGAAAGCGCACAACGTATCAGTGGTGTGTGTGAGTGCCTGAATCAACTAACGTAGAGCACGGCAAGTTGAAGTGTCAAATTACATCGGCTATTCTATTACCACAGAGCCGTGCTTCGTGGTTGCTAGCAAAATGTGTCCCAGAGTCAAGTCGAGTGTTTGTAGGGTTGGATTACTGCACCCGAACAGACTGTCTTAAGATCAGCACGCTTGCCTACAATAGCCCAGCCTACATATTGGAATGTGAGGGCACAAATGTTTTTGGTTATGGGTCTTTTTTGGTCTGGAACAAACGAGATTGCTTTATGTGAAAAAATATTCAAAAACGCCACATCATCCACTGATAACTTTTGTTTATTATGGCAATCAGTGTTGTTTATGTACCTTATATATTTTACAGTAAACTAAATAATTATTAGTAGGCTAGTAGTAGTAGCCTATATTATTATTATTATTATTATTATTATTATTGTTGTTATTATTATTATTATTATTATTATTATTATTATATTATTATTATTATTATTATTATCATCATCAACATCATTATTATTATCATCATGGTTATTCCTTTGCTGTCATTGTACACCAGTGAGGGAATACCTTCTCCGTATTTTGCGATTCACCAGTCTCCGATAGAACAGAAAGCTGAATAACAAAGACATGTTTGAGAGCAGCAGCGGCAGGCTTGGCTGAGTGGTGACGTCAAGGAACAATGACTCTCCCAACAGCACAAGCATCCACACTAGCTACCCTCACTATCACGACTTGACTCGACTGCCTAGGGAGACAGCGCTGTTCCGAGTCTGGAGTGGTGCATCAGAAAGAATAAGTCTTCTTGCGTGCAGTGGCTTTATTTCTCGGATGAAACCGGATAAACCATGCAGCATTAAGAAATTCTTCTGAAATTTATGTTATCATTTTCTCATGTTATAGAACATTAATTAGGCTATATTAGTTGTTTCAGTGAGCGCGCGTACGCTATCTTGTGCCCCCAGCTCAGACTTCACGGATAAACTGTCCAATCATCATGGTGAACTCGTGTTGAATCTGGTTGAAACGTTAGTCCACGTGCATGCATTTTGACATGATTGACTTAGCCTACTATAATGAATTACATTTATCAGCCTCATTCTGATGTCTAGTCTACCTAACTCGTTGTTGGCATTGTCTTTTTAATTATTTTTATTTAGACACCACTGATAAAATGCCTAAAATGATGGGCCTGCTACATGGCTATATCCCTAGGCAGCTACTGAAAGGTGATATTTAAGGTTGATGTGATGTATCTTTGCTATTCATTATTGTTTTATTTTATTATTATTATTATTATTATTATTATTATTATTATTATTATAGAGTAGGCCTAGTATGAGTTGTGATTGCACAGGATCAGAAAAAAGATTTAACATGCTGTAAGTTTTTCTCTTAAACCAGCACACTTAAACTCAGCCAACTGGCAACATTGTATGACATCCTTAGTTTTTCAAGCAGAGTTTTGACACTAATGCACTGTCCATTTACAGAACACTGTCTCAAGGACACTTGCTCCTGTACAGTTATCTAAGTTGGCAGGGATAAATCTAGCTAATGACATCATGGGTCAAAGCAGCCATTCGTTTTTATTTCAGCCCTATTCTTAGAAGCAGATTCTGTTGTATTCAACAGTGGTGCTGCAGTCTGTGTCAGTCCATCCTTTCATTAAACTCCTTGTCATTTTAACTTTTCTCACAACTCTAATGTATACTACTTCACTATAAATATAATGTCTTAAATTGTAAACTTGAAGATTTATGTATTCAGCAGTAAAAACAATCAGTGATCCGATTAAAGTTTGGTGTTACAAATGAGTCATTACCATTTCCCCTTGATGGTGTAAACAGCAAGGCCATGGAACATCCAAATGCATCACTGGAGAGTAACTTTGGGCTTTGTGTCATCCACTCAGCAAACTATCTGTTCTGGGTCATTAGTCGTGTTTTTTATGAAATTGGCCAAAATTCTCAAATGTTCATCACTTACATGCTACCATCAGTAGATGAATTCCATAGTGAGAAGTCCGTTGTTGTAAGAGCTCAGGGTCGCTAAAACAATATGGCCAGGTGGCTGCCATGAAGATGGATGGATTATAGCTGGGGTGACCTGAGTTGGAGAATGTCCATATAAACTTCTACATTTATACAGATGTAAGGAATTGGATACACATGTGGAGCACAAAAAAAGGTATTTTCCTTAAACATGTTGCAGGTCCCTGCCATTACACTGTTAAATCATTTGTGAATCAGTTGCCAAGAATTATGAGTGAGTTTGTCCATTGTTTTGAGTTAAGCTTTGCATCACCTTTAAGGTGTACCCTTGCTGTAGTCCTTTGCCAGAACAATGACATTTAACAAATGTGTCTAGGGTTTAGCGGTAGCAAAAAAAGAACATTGTTCAGCCAATTCTTTATCAAACAAGAGATGATGGATGCTGCCAGGGCTTTGTAGTTGCATGATGGAAGGGGAGTTTCAGTTGCGCTGACATGAGCTTTCACACACAAGGTTATTTACACCTCCACCGGAGAGACAGAGAGTTCTTTACAGGCCTCTACAGAAAAAATACTACCTGCAAGAAACCACCTTTAACCACCACATTAAACAAGTAAGCAAACAAGTGAAATGCAGATTAGGCCACCGCGTGGGATATGGGAAGGGGCATACATTATACCACAGAGACAGGCTCTGACACCATATTTGACAACATGGAACAGCAGAAATGCACTCAAGTGAGGCTACTAATGATTCCTCCATAGAACATGGTGAGACTATAAGTACAGAGAGAGAGTGAAGGAGGAATAGAAATAGAAAATAATGAGAAGGGCATTTGGCTTTTAGACTAGTGGGAGCTTAGAGTCTCTCTTTCTCTCTCTCTCTCCTTCACTTTGAGTAAAAAAATGTGAGCACAACCAGATAAAGCACATGGCATGTACCCCATGCTGACAGACTGGACTTTGGAGAGGGTAAAGGCAATCAGTGTGTACTCACAATAGAGTCAAGGCTTTCAGAAGCTAACTGCCCCCTCAGGCCATTGAGGGGGAGGCGAGGAGTGAAGCCAGACTCCGGGAAAGAGCAGAGGCTGGGGGGTTGTTGCACTTCCTAATGAAGAGAAAAAGATGGGGGTAGTTGGATTGTTTCCCCTCCTGATAAAATCATGCAGACAAATTGTCAGTCTTTGAAGATGACATGTTATTAACCCTACATATGTAGTTGCTTGAATGTGTTTCAAAAGTATGCATTCACTTTTCACAATGTGTCTTATGAGTTTTTGGTATGTAACTATATTGCTATTGACGTGTTAACAGATCTAAGTTAATTTAATGTCTTTGTCTGAGGAATAGCCCGCTCACTGAAAACATTACAAAGGCCTACTTCAAATTATCATGCAATGCAGTGCCTGACCTTGGGACGGCACAACAAGGACTGGAGAGAGAATTAAATAAGTGTCCTGTCATCCCACTGACTTACAGGACGCTGCCTGCCATCTTAGGACAAATCAAAAGCATCCAAAGCCCCCGTCTCCGTCAGCTCTAATTATAAGACTTTGCTAATTAGTGGAATTGCTCCTAAACTGGATGGTGTAATAGATGTATTGTAAAACATCCTGTTATCAGTTTGCATTTGGACCCTTTCTGTTTTTATTTACCATTTCATACTCATCTTAAAATGTATTCTTTTCTCTTATTAATCTACCGACAATACTTTATAATTAAAATTAAAACAGGAGTTTTATTAAAAATTAAATTACTTTACCCTTCACTCAGTAGTTGATACTTTTGGAAGCAAGTCTCAAGTCTTCTTGGGAATGTTTCTACACGCTTGGCACACCTTTCTTTTGGAAGTTTTCTCCCATTCATCTGGGCAGAATCATTCAAGCTCAACTAGGTTAGATGGGGAGTGTCAATACAGCCATTTTAGGTCTCTTTGGGCATCCTATGCAAGTGTTTTACATCTTTGAAGTCACTTTGATGATAAACTTCTAATAGGGAGAATTGCACGCATTCTGCAGTCCTCGCCTTTCCATGTAAGGAGAACCAGCCTTGTAACTTGCTCTCCCTGACCCAGAGAATCACAAATTACTTTACTATTTATATGAAATTGCGTAATATTACCTTGTCAGTCAACATGGCTGTTTGGAAATGATCTTTGCCGGTTTGTAAACAACTCCACATGTGCCGAGTCCTGGGGGAAGGGTGCTAGCCATGAGTGATATTTATGACAGTTGTAGAATACTCCACAACTGTAAAAGGGAGTCAAGTGGCGAAGGAAAACCCAAAACTGCATTGATACCTCTAAAGGTTGTATCAGCGAGTTAACGTCACTTCTGTTGACGTTCAAACAAAACAGAGAGCTAGTTCGCTACTCCCTCCCCCTCCCTCCCGTGCAATTGAAACTCTCCTGAACGCGCATCGTGTCGGTTATTGGTTGGAACACTTTATTTTGCCTTTGAGTGGTTGGCAACACTTGTTGTTAGCAATTGTTTTTGTGTGCAGATCTCAGAGCCTAGGCTGCCTACAGAGACGCATTTTTTTGACGGCCTGCTTATGGGGCGGGCACCTAGCAGGTCTTTAGGAGAGATTACATGAATGTGATAATTTATGTTTAGGCCTTTTTTGGGCCTGCAATCGCTGATACAACCCAGGTACAGACTTTCACAGTTTACCCCAAAGCACTCCTGTGTTTTCTTGGTGGTATGGTTTGGATTGTTGTCTTCTTGAAATGTAACCCTTTGCACCAGCCTGAGATCCTGAGTCCTAAGGTTTTTCACTGAGGAATCACTTTGACATCATATTTTTCTGCATTCATCTATGATACCTACTCTATCCTGACTGTTCACTCAGTTCCACAACAAGACACTGCCATAACCATGTTTGACTGTCTGGAGAGTATTTATGAGGTGATGCTCAGTGCCTGGTTTCCTCCACACACTCCACTGTGAAACTGTGGCCAAATAGTTCAATCTTTGTTTCATCGGACGGATTTGGCTTCTCGTGATATAAGATCCATTACAGAAAACTGACAAAACACTGTTGTGTGCCTATTACTGAAGAATGGCTTCTGTCTGGCCACTCTAAAGGCCTGTTTGGTGGACTCCAACACTGATGATGACCTTCTGTACGGTTCTCCCATCTCTGCAAGGTATCTGGATCTCATTTGCAGTGACCACTGGGTTCTTGGTTAACTGTCTGACCAAAGCCTTTCATCCCCGATCGCTCAGTCTGGGTGTGCGGCAGCACCAGGAAGACTGTCGATCTCGAACTACAAATCTCTTCCATTTGACAATGATGGAGGCTATCATGCTCTAGGCCACTCTCAATGCTCCAGAAATGTTCTTATCTTTCCCCAGATCTGTGTCTTGACACAATCCTGTCTTGCAGGTCTACAGACAATTCTCCTGACCTCATGGGTTGATTTTCACTGTGATACCTTGTATAGACAGGTGTCTACTTTTCTTAATTATGTCCAGTGAATTCATTCAATTCAATTCAATTCAAATAACCTACAAAACGGAGAAGGAAGCATTATTTCAAACATTCATATTAAGCTTGATGATTAAAAAATGCAGGCATGTGCACATGCAGTCTTAAACATGCTTACAAGCAAAAATCATTAACCACAACAGAATAATTCCTCCTTCAAACTGTACCCCTCTCTGCTGTATAATCAGCCATCTAGAATCTCTCATGTATTACATAAAGTTGAGGACAGACCATAGAGCAGGAGAACTGAATCTCCTCCAGAGGAAATAAATAAGGGTCTTGTCTTTGAGTGGCCTTGAGCCTCTCTATGTGGATCATATTACCGGGGCCCTGGCAGGAGCAGACAGGTTGAGTCTGAGAAATACCTTCTTGCATATGACATCATGTTGTTAGGAAAACTCCACAGGACAAGCAGGACTCTGGGTGTGTGGATACGATTCACAGGGGGACGGAAGGGCCCAGGGTAACACAAACATGCACTACAATAGCTGATATCTGCATTTTTTTCTTATTGTTGTAATGCCATTGTAATGTGTTTCTAATGTTGCTAAGGGTAAAGAATGTTACAGCATAAGTAATGGAATAAAGGCATGGCACAAACCCATCCAGAACCATGAATAAGGTAAGTGGTATTTGTGTACTGTGAAAGACAAATAGAACAAAAGCGTAACATCTGGAGGTCATTCCCAACAGGCAGAAAGGGGAGCTCAGGAAAGTGATATGTAAAAGCCCATGTTTGTTGGTGCCTGTTGTGGTGCTCTCGCTATGCACCAGTAAACCTTAAAAAAATTAAATAAAAAAAAGCGGGCAGTGAGTCTTGTGAGTCCGGGCATGTTTCACCAACACAACAAGTGGGTGCTTCAACGGGGCCATTACAGCAGGACGAGTGGCATGAAAACATGCTAATCAAGTTAATCCTTCAAAGGAGTGATGGCTCTCATGCACTGATGATTCAATGTCAGTGCTACTAATGCTTCCCTCCTCCAAGGCAGGGAGAGAACGGGGGCACAATGGCCATGCGACGCAGCCGCTGAGATTGTGCCATTGTGTGGGATGAAATTAACTCGCGCTCAGCTGCCAGTGAGGGTGGTCCTCCTCTCTGAGCACGAGGCTGTGATGAGGAAAAAGAGATGAGGAGGAGAAAGAGGGGGGAGGCCACCATGATGATCTTCAGACTATTATGAGAGATAAGTTTTGTCAGGCGAGGAGAGATGACACGCATTTAATGTAGCAGTTGTAAACTATTGTTCCAATCAGATTTTATGCAGTGCCTTAGGAGGCTTGTATAGATCTTGATTAATTTACCCATTTGACCTAAAACAGCAGGTTGAGAGATATGGAAGTTATGTATTGAGCCGTTTTCTGTCATGAGGCAACCAAACATCTTTGTATTAAGCTCATATGAAATCACTGAATCCCAAATCAGTGTGATGAAAACACAAATGAACTGTATCTGCAATGATGTCTGAAAGCATATCAGGAGGAGAACCACAATGAATAATGAAAGATAAGAGCAAAGCTATTTATATCTCACTGTTCGTAGTAATATTAACATTATCTAGTGATGCACGCTGTGTTCTCTTCACACTCCTCATGGGTAGGGTCATCTCCATGGAGATAGGGTCACACACAATGAGAAAAACAAGCCACTATGGCCACTGAGTGTATCTTTCAAGGGACTGTTAATTTGGATGTTTTCTTGAGAAAGCCATTGAGGCAGTTTGTGGTTGCCTTTTGTCCTTTCCTCTCCCTGCAGGCTAGGAGCACGTGGGGTGTGAGTCCGCTGATAGCACAGGGAAGACTGACACCTGCTGGCTGAGCCTCGGCACCGGGGCACCCTGGGGCTAAACTTGGACACACAGGTCAGGAACACAGCAACAACATTGTCAACGCTGTGTGTTTACCAAAGAACTGGGTACTATAAATGTCAAAGAGACTGATGTGTCATAAATCGGAGGAAATATCACTATGTTTAAGTACATTTGCAAAAATGACATAATAACTAGAGGTACTACAGCGGGCCAACTATGCTTCAGGTAATACTGCATGTTTAGTAATCTTCTGTGAAGATACTTTACTATTGTTCTGTACTGTTTTGAGATGAATACAATTTAGGATATGACAGTAAGTTGCAGTGCTTGGCTCATATCTTTTGGCTCTCATTTCATGGGAACCAAATTGAGATATTTTGAAAGAGCTCTGTGAATTTTTCTCCCTTCATGTAAGGGACCTGTCTATATCTGACAAAAATCATAAACAAAATAATAATAGGCAACATATATATTAAAATGACAATTAACAGAATAAACATAGGGTTTACTTTCTGAAGAGCCTTTGTGGCCTCTAACTGATGTAATAAGTGCACATCATTTTTTGCAGTATTTCATCCATCTAAAACTAGAATGAAATTGTTGAAATATCTCTCAACCATTAGCACTTGAGCAGGGGGGAGTGTGGGAGCAAGGAGCTGGTGCTCATGGGAAGAGCGACTTCACCTCCGTCCTAGAGCTGCGGTAACCCCACAACCACAGCACTGTTTGGAATGTGTCACCTAGCAACGGCCTGAGCAAACACCACACCTGGCATTCCCAACAGGAAACCACAGCTCTCCGGAAAGACATCTAGAGTGACTTGTGCGCACAAACGTGCACAGGCACACATTCATGTACAAGTATACTAGCAACACAAACACACACAAATAAATCTGGTACTGCCCACAATTAGGGTTGTTAGATCACATCTTTCACTTTTCAAGCGCCTCAACAAATCTTTTTTCTGCATTTCTGTTGGACCTCGTGCTTTGTTTCTGCCCACAGCTCATTCACAACTTTTCATTCCCTGCATCCCATTCTCACTCATTTAGGAAATAGTTTGTACAATTAGCCGGCCCTGATTTACACCATTGTCATTAAATGCACCCGGTATCTGCCAGTACAGCTCTCACCACACCTCCTCTCTCTCCGGCCCATCAATTTATTGTTATTGTTGGCAGTTCAACTGAAGCTACCGTATCGATTTCTCACCCTGAGAGAAGATAAGGTGGGGAATCGAGATGGATTCCATATCTGTTATCTAATGGAATTCCTCCTCTTAGAAAGGCTATGGATTTTCTGCCATTGAACCTCAGAGAGCCAGAGAGTGGGGGGCAGAGCCACTCTCATGGCCCAGAATAACTACTGACTGGATGGATTAATGTGTTCAGGACAATTGCAGCAGAGAAAAGCTCGGAGGCCCTTTTTCATGTGGGGATTGTGAAATAACATTTTCTGAGGACAGTGCACTTATCATAAATGTTTATTGAGCTGCTGGACTCCTAATGGTCCGACTGAGGCATCTCTAGCGCTGCTCCTATCAGTCACCACACAGGAACGGACCATCAGGCAGCACTCGACATTACACAAGAGCAGATGTATGCTCTCAACACGCTGCTCACGCTCACCTTTGCTCATTTTTTGCGGTGATTTATGGCGGCTTGACAACAGCCCCAGTGTGTAGACGTGTGTGTTTTTTCATGGGTGAATTTCATGGATTCTTCCCAGGCTGTGTGAGGGAAGTCAAGAGGAGCACATCTAAATTTCACTGTGGTGGATTTAGTAGAGAGAAGTGGACAGAGGGGATCGCTGCTTATTTCAGGGCTAATAGGAAAGATGTCACTGCTGTGTCCGTCAAAGCTTCCCACGGGGCCCCATGGAAACCAATTTTTCTGAGTTCCGTGAATTTCTCAAACCTGATGAGTAAAGAATAATTATTCTGTGTCCAGGATCTGCTGACCTTATCAAACATAGCTACTGTTGAAATGGTGACTTGCTGTTTTCTTATTGCAATGGGAAGCCTGCTGAGATCCTCCAGTATTGGCTGACCTGGCACAGCAAATAGCTCTGTATTTCATTTCTAATATCAAACAGGCAGAACGCAGTATTTCATCCACAACAAGAGATGCTGGAGGTGACTTGTGCCATCATTTTATGTCCTATGCTGATCGGAAAATGAATGATTTTCTTCAGCACTTGTAATTCTGTGGTGAATGATTTTCTTCAGCACTTGTAATTCTGTGGTGCACATGTGGTTTTCTACGTATGCCTCAAGAGAGGCAAAGAAACACTTGTTGTATGGCCTGTTGTGTGAGATCTTGAGCTTCAGTTGAGGAGAAAGACAATACTTTTATATTGTTAGGAATGATGTTGAGTGGTGGAGGAGGGTGTAACAGTAGCCTGTGTGCAACTGTAAAGCAGAGATATTTCTTTTAGTGGTAATGAGTAGTTGTATTTTGATTTTGCATTTTATCTTTACATTTCACACAATAAACCTATTAAGCTGATATATGACACAGGGCTGATGAAAAGCACATTTCATGAGCTGTAAGACACTAAACTGCCTATTGTTCTGCTGTTCTGTGTTTACATTAGAGTATATACAGCAAGCATTTGACCATTTTTACACCAAAATGAGACTAAAGCACATTGGAGAACAAGCAGCTCTATAGTCCTTATTTATTGTACAAGTCCTTAATGGGCCTGATATGTTGTTTTGTTTCCTGGCACACTATTTACACCTTAATATAACAGTAGGCTATGTGTGTGCGTTGAGGATGGGGTGAGAAAGAGAATGAGAGTATGTACCAGTGCACATGTTTGTGTGAAGGTTTATGAAACAAGATTGGTCCAATTGTCTCGTAACTCAAGAGAGAGGTAACAAATGGAAAAATAGAGCTAGACCTTCACGCTCCCGTCTCAGCATTAAACAGGCTCTTCTGTAATGGAGAACAAGATACCCTTAGTTGGTAAATGAATGTCAAGATCAATTAATGGGTCCCAATGTTATAGTTGAACAGACGGCGGTGAATAGAGGCAGGTCACCGGCTCTGCATGTCTCACCAGAATTAGATCTGCGTGGACTTGACATTGCAACACAAGGATGTCCTGAGGGCAGAGCAGGAAGCGGACTCCAGAGAAAACAACCACCCGGCAAACACGACATAGTCCTTCCTCACAGACAACTTCACTTACCAGTGTGATACTAAAATAACAAATGCCAGTATGATATCACAACTTTCTTTGTGGGGTTCACTTTGACGTGTTAAGACATAAACTGCTGCACTGTGGTCTTTTGGCCATTTTGTGTCATCATCTTTTGGAGTGCAGCTGCCCTTTTGAGAAATGTCAGCCACCAAGCCCACTTTTAAAGAGGCCTTCTAATATTGTCACTGACTCCTCACAGATAATAGCTCACACTGCCACGAAGGTATTAATATGCCTCCCACCTAGAGAGGATCTCCATGACAACTAGGGATCCTCGACAACAGGATTTGGCATGGTGGCAAGAAAGGCTCTATAACCCAACCAAAGCAATGCAAACATGACTGACTGATACAGATGAGGTTTGCCACATCACACCATGAACACCAAGGCTCATAATCAAAAATGTGAACTCCAATGCTTGGATGTTTGTTTATTGCCTTTATGGAGATTGTCAAAACTATATGACTATGAAAAGGCAGGAAAGTGACTAGGTTTGGGGAATGGTAATACCTTTAAGGGTGTAAAGCAGCCAATATCTGTGTAATGACCGTGTCGGTGCTCAGATGCCAGTACAGCAGTTCCAGGTGCAGTAAATTCACAGTGCAGTAATCAGATTCAGTGGGGAGCTCAATTAGTCATAAAGAGGGCAAACACAGAGCAGGCTCCGCTTGCACGTAATCATTTGTAGCTTTTTGTTGTGGTGCCCTGGCAATGGGAGTGGTTGGAGAGGAATTGGCAAAGTGTGTGGCAGCACACCAGTGGGAGAAAACAGAGGAGCTGAGCAGGGCAGCAAATTCTTGTTATCACAGGCCAGGGAAGCACGCCTAGACATGTCTGTGGCTCGGTTCTGGCCTATGTGTGTATGTGTGTACTGTATGTGAGTCTGCATGTGTGTGTGTGTATGTGTGTGTGTGTGGGGGGGGGGGTGGGGGGTACATACAGGCACATTCCGAGTCCATTTTCCAGCGCTAGAGGCGAGGAGGATGTGCAAAAGGCAAGATCAATTTCACTATACTATACTATACTATACTATACCATACTATACTATACTATACTATACCATACTATACTATACTATACTATACTATACTATACTATACTATACTACACTACACTATACTATACTACACTACACTACACTATACTATACTATACTATACTATACTATACTATACCATACTACACTATACTATACTATACTATACTATACCATACTACACTATACCATACTATACTATACTATACTATACTATACTATACTATACTATACCATACCATACTATACTATACTATACTATACTATACTATACTTCACTATACTATACTATACTATACTATACTATACTATACTATACTATCCTATACTATACTATACTATACTATACTATACTATCCGGCTGCTATCCCTTATCCTTACATACTAAACTTTACTATACTCATTTCACTATATTTATGTTTTAACTCAACATAAAATAGCAAAATGTCTCTCATATTGATGATCTGAAGGGGGACTTTCTGTATTTTATAAGTTGCAGTGATAATGTCTGTTTTCAATATTGCCTTGCCTAATTTAATACTAATGTGTATTCAGATAAAGGCCTCACAATTGGCTTCCGAGTCTTGCTAAAAACCTCACTAGTCATCCATACAAAATGCATTAGTAAAACATGACATTGAACTTAATTTGACTTAATCATCACATTGTGAATTCCTGTGAACCAAAATAAGGATCTGACCTGAGTCTGGATGTTCTCAGAGGAATCGATCATTGCCATCTATTGGTGGATAAAGGCTAACACTCAGATTCAGGCGACACACCTGGGGGGCCACAGTGCCAGACGCTGTGGTGTTAAAGGACATGGGTGAATAAGATAAGACTGAGCTCTGGGTGAAAGGGTGAAGTGCTGAGGTCTCTTGCCTGTATCCTGATCTGGTGCTTTCAGGAGAATCAATACGCATCTTCACAAAGAACACCCTCTTCACTCAGCAAACTGTTACATTGCTTATGACTAGAAATGTCACAATACAACATCTGCCTTTATCACTCAAATGTAGCATGAACATTCATAATCTACCATGCACACACATAGGGTTATGCAGACACATTCAGTCTGGCATATCCACACAAATGAACATCTCTCATTTTTACAAACAATTCAGCTCTTGTGTTATAAAGTGTCCGAATCCACATGGGATATAATTCAGCAATATATAAGCCTCTCTTGCAAGTATACTACATATTTTACAAATGATTATTTTAGCCAGATTCAGTGTCTTGCAGATCAAATCAAGCATCTCATAATGGGAGTGAAACAGGGCTCTTTGGGGAAAAGGCAGGAGATCATAAATTACACGTGCTGCCATTGCATTATTGTAATAACACAGCAGAGATGAATATCACAGTCAGCACCAAAGCCATTTATATATACCCGCTAATGGGATTTATTAAGTTAAGGTCTGTCTTTGCAAGCCATTTAGGAAAAATTAAAATCAGGTGATATATTTCATGAAAAATTACTATTTTATGCACAAGTGTTGGGTAATTCCTGTATATGAGCCTCAAGAGAACCAATTGTGAGAGGGTGTCCTTACATATAAACAGGTCCCCTTTCCCTTTGAACACCATGGACAAGTCACCCTGTTACATAAGATCTCATAAACATTTGATCTTTTGACCTCATCTGTGATCATTCCAAAAATTCTGGCTCGGTATGTTTTTTACACTGCTTCCTTCAAGCATTTATTTAACATACCCTGGTACTAGCACACATAATCCCTTAATGTACACAATAATATTTGGGTACATTATCTTAGGTAGTCATGGCAAATATTGGGGTCAGTGACGTCTTGGTTTCAGCAGTTTTATAGAATGCAAGAAAGATGTTATTTCATGCCCCCCAGGATAACTTTTCAGTATAGCCTTGCATGTGAAACAACTCTAATTAGCATATTTACTTGTTAAACCTTTCCGAGGTCACATATGCCTGTCCCCAATGAATGTCGCTGGGAGCTCTTTTTGAACTCAACACTTGCCTGCAGTTGATGTCTTCCAGAAAGAGGGAGGGAGGACTAGAGAGAGGAAGAAGGGGAAAGAGTCATGATAAGAAAAACATGCCACTTCAGCCTCCGCAGTCCTGATGCTTTGTGAAGTCTGTGCCAACACGCGCCTGCAGGCTTCTGAGGCCAGTGCACCCCCCCCCCCGCCTTTCATAACACAAATTAGACCAAAGTCAGCTCTTTTCTGCTGACTGATCCAGTTCGCGGGATCATGAGGAGCTGTAAATGCACTTTCCACTGGCAGGAGTGGGAGACCAGGGAGACCCTTTTATGAGGTAGTGTTTGGCCACACTGCACTTATTCTGGGTCTGGATCTCTCTCTGCAGTGATAAATCGTAAAAAAACGAAAAATACACCAGGAAGAAAAAGTCAGGTTGTGGAAGAGGGGAAAACACACTACCCATATCTGGGTATCATTTCTCAGAGTGTCAAATCACATCTAAATCACACTGAGAGGCAAATCTGTCATACTGAAGCATTTCCTTGAACATTTGACGATTTAGCTATTCATCTGAGTCATCTATCCACTCTGCTATGAATCGTTGAGTTACACTTTACTTGACAGTATCGACATAAGAGTGACATGACACTGTCATGAACGTGTCATAAACAAGTCATAAACTTTTATGACATAACGCTTCTGTCATTAAGTGTCATTCGTTTTTTGTCATAACAAATTAGGGTTAGGATTAGGGTTAGGGTTAGAGATTAGGATTAGGTCAGGGTTAGGGTTAGGGTTAGGGTAAGAGTAAGGGTAAGGGTAAGGGTTAGATTTAGGGTTAGGTTCAGGGTTAGAGTTAGGGTTAGGATTAGGGTTAGGGTTCATGTGTCAGGACAGTGTCATGTGTTCATGACAGTGTTATGTCACTCTTATGTCGATACTGTCAAGTAAAGTGTTACCAATCGTTGCAATGCCACAGAAGTGCAACTTCATCTAAATATCTTCATGACGTGTTTAAAAGGTTCAGGGATTTCTGGCCGCCTCTGGTCTAGGCAGACAGAGTGAGCAGGAGTCATGTGCAGATAGGGTAGGCGTATTCGTATCACTGCTTCATAATGAGCGGACCTGAGAGTAGGCTTGCAAATGGCTCCTGTGTAATCCCAGGCCAGTGATAAACCCTGGCAGGTAGATCAGGAACTGGAGTCTAATGGATTCCAACTAATTAAAACATGCCAGCAGGGAACTCCAGCAAGCATGCTATTAAAACAGATACTTTTAAATGAGGCACAATTAAATTTCCCATTGGCACATGCACACCACACAAACCATCTGCACATAAGACAGAGTGTGTTTGCTTTTTATGGAGCCATTTCAAGTCACGCCATCAGGAACAAGGCAAACTCCTCCGCACCGTTGTGGTTTCAACTGCAGTCACTGGGGACGGTGTAGCCATGTGCTGGCCTAATTATTTTGTGACACTCACACTGTGTTTGAAGAAATGTATGCGTGGATTTTCCTGATTGTGTTGGAACAAAATTCTCTCTCTGAACACATAATTTAACACATAGTCATTTAATGAGGCTTTGAGGCTAGGAGGCCTACGGACAGACTACCTGAGCAGAAAAAAAAAACCCAGTTTTTCATGAATGTTTTTTTTTTAATGCCAGTGAAACTAAATTATTGTAGCAAGTCAAACACAGGGAAATATCCAGACCACATGGAGTGAAAAAAATGGCATGAAGTGGATCCTGCTGTTGTTTTGCTCCGTTTTGTTTTGCTGCTGGTTCAGATGATGGAAGGCCACTGTAAGCCCTGCTGCACGACAGAGATAAGAGACACATGTAGCTTATGAAAGTTCTTTCACTGATTTATACGGCAGCATGAACCCTTTATTCACGACAAAATGCAAATAAAGGATTTAGGTTTCTCACAACGACTTTTATCCTCAGCAAAGAGGTGCACCCCAAAATTATGTGTATAGCAAGACCACATTTCTATAATGTTTGAGCAGGTTTGATTGTTTGTTTGTATCAAATACAACATATACGAACACACACACACACACACACACACACACACACACACATACCTGTACTTGCATTGTCTGTAGTAAACATGTAGACATTCTGCCTTTTCTCTCTTAAGAGCCTCTAAGAGCCACACACACACACACACACAAAGTAGGATGTTCTGATGAGAAATCCATCACCGCATGCTCTCACTCAGACGGGGGTCAGAATGAGATGGCATGCGTGGGTCATTAAACCCATTAACCTTGCTGTGAGCACGGCTCTATTTTGGTGTTTGGATCTTCACCTGAAAGCCTTCCCTGGCTCCAGACTGCAGGTGTGAATGGAAGTCAGCAGTGGGAGAGCAGAAGGTATAAGAAACCCTGCCAACATCCAAAGCCACAGAGTCCCTGCTACATAATACAGTATGTTGCAGATCTGAGCAATACTTCAACACAATACAAAAGAGTCACACACAAACGATAATTAAATAATATTTTCATATCATAGCTGAGATTATAGTGCTTGATTTGTGTTAAGAAGCACATTTGTTTAATGTTGAGAATGTTTCGTTCATGTTCAGAATGTTTTATTCATTCTTGGGTTAGTGGTTAACAGCAACTGAGCCTTCTTATCTTTGTTCTTTGCTTGACATAAATTACCAAAGGTGACAAGAAGAGATACCTCCACCTTTCAAACCACTCTGACTCCAACCCTCCTGTGATTTCTACCGGAGGTGACTGATTAGGCCCTTTGGGAGGCGGGTGGAGTGGGCAGCTCTGAGCCATCTCAGTACAAGCTGTATGCTGCCTTTCTCTCTGTGTGTATTATGAACTACATGGCTGTGGCTGTTCTCGGTGTGTGTTCCTCTGCTCGTGGCGTCTCTGGGTGAGGGGGAATGGGGACATTTTTAGCTGTTTATGCAGCTCAGTTGCCCAGCAGTGGTCTCACAACAGATCGCTTCTGACCCAGAGGCCCCTGCCAGCCGATTTACATAAATCACACTCTGGATCTGACAGTTACTAGGCAGCGCAGGCAAACAGCAGCTCATCCTGAAATGGAAATGAGGCCACCAACCCGGAGAGCAGCGGGCCTGCCTCAGTGACAAATGTGGCCGGGGCTGGCTGTAACTACTTCCTGCCGCTCCCTGCTGCTGCATCCTCTGAGGATTGGGAGGGCATGGAGAGGAACTACCCCCGCTTCAGAAATGCACCCATGTTGGCTAGCCTCAGTTCAAGCCGCCGAGTGGCTAAATAATAAAAATAAAGGAAATGTCTGGAGGACAGGGTATTATTGGGCTAGAGGTGTGCAGTGGACAGTGATATCAAGCTGAGGGTCACAGGCTCACAGAGAGTGATTCAAACAGATCACGGCAGGAGAATTATCTCCTATCCACTTGTCATGGAGTACATGAGTGCATTGCTTTGTGTGGAGAAGGAATACAGCTAAATCTCTAATAACATAATCTATATTTTAATATATACATAAACCTTTGAGTGCAATGCGGAAATGCGTTTTTGACATTATAATCCGTAAGTGGGTGTGAGTTAATTTACGAGCAGAAATGTTGATATGGAAGCTATGAACCATAGCTGAAAGGTGTGGGCTGAATTTTCCAATGCACTGAGCCTCCTCTGGAAGAGTGTGGCCCACCAAAGCTAAGGTCAGAGTTCCTTCAGCTACTCTAATTGGTATTTTAAGGATATCTCTCCCCCACTCTCCGTCTCCTGTAGAAGCCTTTGAAGTGGAACATTGCAATTACACACAGTGTAAGATCTGTCCACTAATTCAGATCATTTCAATGTTGCCATTTTACACAATCAGTTAAGCGTGATTGCCTATGGAGAGACAACTGTGCTGCAAGCGGTTGCAAATAAGACCACAGCACAGGAAAATATATACCACATGCACACATTGCTGAATATGCATACTTCGTCTCATACAGTCTGAGTCACGCATAACACACACATCACATCTGCTAAAGCTAATGACAGGTGTAGCAGTTTGGATTTAGATAAAGTACTTCTCAAGCTCCTCATTGTTCCCTCTGAGAAAAGACATTAACTGACATGCGTCTTTTAACATCAAGCTGATCAGAGAGTGATGTAATGAAAGTCCTCAGTTCAGTGCTGATGCTATTACCCTGGTCTTGTCCGATGATCAAACTCTCCTCTGTAATGGAGAACAGAAAATGAAAAATTGGGCACAGATATCATGATATCACAGATATGATGGTGAACTCTTCACATTGTATTACAACAAATGACTCTGACTACCATACATACAGACCATGACAGAATAAACACAAGTCCTATAGCATTTTAATGGTTCATTAGCCCGTAATACAAAACCGGATAAGTGTAATTAGGTTGTAATCAATTAGGGTTGCAACAGAAATGCTTGTGAAGCACTTGAATTATTTAATCAAATATTTACCATTCAAAATTACATCATGAACAATCCTGAGGACAGCTATTTTTTCTATAGTGCCCGAGCACTTAATTTCACAGGTGCAATGTGCTTTTGAGTGCTTGCAACATTCCATTTTGCTCAAGAGGCTCAATTAAAATGAAGCAGAGCACTCTCATTGTCAAACAACATAACCCCCCCCCCCCCTCCATGCCAAAGCCGAACTGTGGCCACACTTATACATTTTCTTAAATAGTTAAATATATAGATAAATAGACTTTACTTTACTTTATTTCTGCATTGTTGCACTGTTGGACATTTGCACTATCACCACGACCACTATCACCATTGCACTACCACCATGACACTCATTCACACAGAGCACCTTAGAGCACCTTACCATACCTTACTATGCACAGAGAATCACAGGCTCAGTCCCTGCCTCAGTCATTGCAAGCGCCTCTGATTGATTAATCACCACTATGTGGATACTGTTTTTAGAATTGATTTAGATTAAGTGTTCGTATAATTTGTATTTTTGTATATTTAGCATATTCTTTATCTTCTACTGTCCTTATTGCTTAGTTGTGTTTTTATATTATATACTTTAATTACTCTTTCTGCTGTTAAAGAATGTGTTTGTGTTGTCTGTATGCTGCTGAGACCTTGAATTTCCCCTGGGGATCAATAAAGTATCTATCTATCTATCTATCTATCTAACTTCATGGAGACACTGTGAAAATAATGCTTAAGTGGACAGTTCAAGCAGCAGTCTGTGACAGTTCAGTTATTACTTTAAGGACCAACTCCCCTTCACAAAGCACTGTGGACAAGACATGGTGGTAGGCTGAAGGTAGAACTAGAACTGGTGTTGGGTGCCATTTTGAGTGGCCATGGATGGTTGTTGGATGTTGACTGAATGTAATGGGCTTAAAGGCACTTTGAGTCTATTATAAGATGGCCCCCTGTTTGTCTATGCCCAGATGGAGTCACATGATGGGCCTGCTGGCACTGTGCCCTGCACTGACACCGCAGCTGTTTACACGCCGGCCCAGCCCCTGTGTGCTGCTTACCCCTACCCTGTCATGAGCTCTCTCTCTGCCTGGTAACACGTGCTGATTGAAGTCTGATGACCTCCACCTGTTCCTGCTCTGCTCTGCCTCACCCTCGTTACCTACCAGCTGCACTGCATTCACCACTCATCATGCCCTCTTTATAAAGCCTTGCTTTTCAGTCCACACTTGTCAGATATTCTGCAACCAGCACCAGTTACCTGCCTGTTTATTGAAAACGCCTCTGACTCTTTGCCTGTGATCCCGGACCCGCTCGACTACTTCTGTGTTCTCCAGCCCCGGTAATCTTGACCTGCCTTCCGTCCCTCTTCTACGAATACCGCCTAGTCCTTGACTGTACTGCTGCTTCGTTTCAATTGCTGTTGTGTGTGTGTTTCCCCCAGGACTTCCCGGATCATCCAGCTCCTGCCTTCGCTGTTCGGCTACTGGGGGAACACACACACGCAGACTCTTGGAACTCCTGTACCCCCCCCGGAACCCCTGAAACCCCCAACCCTTAAATAAACTTTTGAACGTGACGCAATTGTGGTCCTCGTCCTGTTTGGTGTCTGACATACCCTGCCTCATCCCCACTTACATAACACTGCATGTGCGTGTGTGTGTGTGTGTGTGTGTGCTAACGAGACAGACAATATGATGCAATAATGTTGTTTTCTAATTATGTGTGACACAAGATCCCTATATGATGTACATGATACCAGTGAATATCTATGTAATTAATGGAAAAACAAATATTTTCTTTGGAATACATTGATTTAATCCACAGTGAATTGACAACAAAGCAGTATTTATATGTGAAATAGATTTATATTTCTCATATCTCACACACAGTGCATTGATCTGTCTGCTCCCCATTTCCATACTGTTGTCCATGACTATAATAGCTTTGCAAGAGGATTTAAATATACCATGGGTAATAAAGCATTAAGCATCATGCATTTAAGTCCCCATAACAGTAAGTAAGTGTACTTATATTTCTTAGCTTGTTCTTTTAATTTAAATCAAAATATGAGACTAACATAATTTGTGTGGGTTGTGCTAACCTTTACATATGTAGCCATCCTTTCTGCATAATTTGTCCAAAAGCCTGATGCAACACAACATTTAATTGATATCAGATATTTAAAGTTTATTACATTTAAGTATTAAGGCACAAGATATATTGTGATTGTCACAACTGTGCTCATGCTTGTTAATGCTATTTTGATGTTTCAGAAGCTGAGTATCAAATGTGTTGCAAAAACTGACACCAATAAGATTCAGTCAGGAAAGTTGTGGTCCAATAATTCCAAGGACCAAAATAACATTTTGTGATATTGTTTCTCGCTTTTCCATGGAGTCTGCGCATCAATAGTTTTCTGAGGAACATGGAATCGGAGACATTAGAAGCGTAACGTTTCCCGCAGGCTCCTCTGTGAAGCGCAACGCTAGAGCAAACCCATTGATGGTGCACAGCCCTGACTGCTTGGCATTGATGACAGCTAAAGCACTGCTGGTCTGAATGGTAAGATGCACACAGGGAAACCAGCCAGCCTTCTCCTGATACACCAACCACTTCCAGCACGCTCTCCCTTTCAAGTGTGGATGAGCCAGTTTGTTCTTTTGAAGTAGGGGAACAACATCTGACAAGACAGAAATGCTTACGATGCAAATGGGCAAGGACATGTGTTCCTCAAAATCTCAATTCCTTACACTTGTGTTTAGCAGTATTACATTCAATATCAACTCATTTAGTGTAGTGCCTGAATTCCCCCTATCTGCCAAGATGTCTGTATTCCCAGCATGCAGTGCTGTTACCCCATGGGTACCGTTGGCTTCGTCTGCTCCTGTTCTCCCATTTTACCTGCAAGGCTAAGCTCAAGAGCTTTACTGCACACAAGCCTGGAGCGCACAAACCTTTTAAACATGAACGCAATGTCTGTGTAAGTAATGGCCACAGTGGTCTAGAAAATGTGCACTACTGAAGTGTACACATGTTCATGTCCAGATAATGTTATCTTGGAGTTAAAACGTTGATTGCTCTTTATGGCCGGAATTTGTCAAACATTCGGACACAGCTGGATAACTTTGTTCTATAGCGGTCAGAAACACCACCAGAAGTCAGTAGTGAGATAGAATGGTTAATAATAATTTAGGAAAATAAAAGATGCTTAAAAATAAAAAGAACAGCGTGGGTAGCAGACTGCTTGAGTCAATAATTTTTCCTTTTATGTGCATACGGTTTGGCTATTTATGCTTGCTGCAGAAAAAGCTGAAATGGCAGAGTAAGAACACATCCCCATGCCAAAGAATACAGTTCAAACAGTCATTTGTGCTATTTTCTGCGATGACTATGCATATTGTGTGCATGTCCAGTGACTGATTCCCCAGTTATCACTGAGAGTAGGACAGGGTTTGGGGCTTACAGGCAGCCTAGTTGGGCTGGGCCGGAGTGGGACAGGGTTTGGGGCTTACAGGCAGCCTAGTTGGGCTGGGCTGGAGTGTCATAAACAGTTTTGGCCTCCACATACTCTCACATAGCAGATGGGAAAAAATGAGTCATACTTGGAGCTAAATAGGAGGGAATGTAGAGAGGTTAACTTCAGTTGACTCCATGACAAGGCCCACTATTCCAACGCACTGTATGGCAGGGTCTATCCCCTGTCTGCTGTGCTCAGATGCATTTGGAGAAGGGATAGAGGCCTGGTGATCTGTAGGAATCAGACACAAAATAGCAAAGTGAGATGCAATGAGATATGCATTTAAAGTGTCCTTATGCTTAAAGGTTGTATCAGCGATTGCAGGCCCAAAAAAGGCCCAAACATAAATTATCACATTCATCTAATCTTTCCTAATGATCCGCTATAGCTGCCTTCCCCATAAGCAGGTCGTCAAAAAAAAAAAACGCGTCTCTGTAGGCAGCCTAGGCTCTGAGATCTGCACGCAAAAACATTTGCTACCAGCAAGTGTTGCCAACCACTCAAAGGCAAAATAAAGTGTTCCAAACCGACGAGATGCGTGTTCAGGAGAGTTTCAATTGCGCGGGAAGGAGGGGGAGGGGAGTAGCGAGCTAGCTCTCTGTTAGCTGTTTTTTGAACATCAACGGAAGTGACGTTTCCCCGCCATCGCTGATACAACCTTTACTGGAGTCAGCACAGAGACTGAACCCACTCAAGACTCTGAACTCAAGTGATTACTTCTGTGTCTGAGTGAATTGTATTTTACTAATCCACATCTCCCCCTCATCAATCATTTCTCCTGTTACAATTTATATTGATATAACCTCCAGGATCTGACCACACAAGCAAACACATAAACAAGGGCTGCCCATCCTTCTGTCCATTCTTCACCCTCACCACATCTTGCACAACAGCTGCTGTTCAGAGAACACAGCTAACATGGGAGCATATTAGTCACCAGATGTCCCCCTTCGCTGCCAGCCTCCATCCAACAGGCAGGGAGACAATGCCATGCACATAGATAGCTTAGAATGGTGTGTGTCTACTGTGGTGGGGTTTGGTGCATTCACCTGGCATTGATGACAGCCACAACAGAGCATCCACTGCTAGAGCCTGAAATCCAGCCTGTGATTGCTGCCGTGCAGCTCTTTAACAGAATGAGGTACAGCTTGTCTACCAAGTCAACCAACAGTGCAATCAAACCAATTTCACCATGCAGACACATCATTGCACGGATCAGATAAAGAGCAGTACGTGGGAGCTGGCATCAGAAAAAGTACACTTTCAAACGGAATCTCACATGGACACAAATGGCCTCCATAGGGATTCAGTGCATCCGCTGTGGCGCTTGAAATAGAAGCGCCTGCAGGCAAGAAATCATGCATACATTTAAGATCCATTAAGAATGCACAAGGTGCTCTTCTGACATTCTAACTCAAATTTCTGGGAAAGTTTAAGTAAAGAGTAGCGCTTAAATTTGTCCTTACAGAATTGTCCAAGGGAGCAAACCCTATCTAAATCTTATCTTAAGATATCTTATTATCTATTTCAATGGCATGGATTAACATACCTTGTATAAAGAGCACCTAATCATGTGTTAACATTTAAATATTAGCTCTAATGACTTAAGCAAGAGCAGGATTCGTCTGTTGCTGAGTGAAAAGCTGAAACAGCAGCAGAGAGTTGGCAGTGGTTTCAGACGTGCTGTGAGGTCTGCTAGTTCAGATTTTTAATTCCACTGACGAAAGGTCTGAAACTTGGGTGACCTGTGAGTTGCTTGCACATAAATCATAGTGTCATGCATGTTAAATATTTCAGTGGTTAAGGCAGAAGAGTTATGGTCAGACAGGTTCAGGGTTCAATTCCCATGTGTCTCACCCATGTTTTGACCACAAGTAAAAATTAGATTTATTTTGGTTTCAAAGAAAAAGACTGCTACGAGCACAAATATTTTCAACACAACAGCTTGATTGCTAGGTACGACATTTCTGAATATTATCTTATGAATAATAGAACGCAAGGTCAGCAGTAAAGTGTTTGACCTCTCATATATCTCTCCTGTCCTCACATTCATATTTTAACAGTCGTTCACCGTTGGCTTCGTCTGCTCCTGTTCTCCCATTTTACCTGCAAGGCTAAGCTCAAGAGCTTTACTGCACACAAGCCTGGAGCGCACAAACCTTTTAAACATGAACGCAATGTCTGTGTAAGTAATGGCCACAGTGGTCTAGAAAATGTGCACTACTGAAGTGTACACATGTTCATGTCCAGATAATGTTATCTTGGAGTTAAAACGTTGATTGCTCTTTATGGCCGGAATTTGTCAAACATTCGGACACAGCTGGATAACTTTGTTCTATAGTGGTCAGAAACACCACCAGAAGTCAGTAGTGAGATAGAATGGTTAATAAGCATTGATTTATTTAGTGCCCTTAGCATTATGATGATGCCGTTTCAGGTAAAACCCAGCCAACTGGCTATGTTGGAAATCAGCAATTATGTATTTTTGAGAACAATTTCTTCTACCACATGACCTATGATATTATCAGTTCTACTAAAAATAGTCCAAAACAATTATTGTAAATCCAGCAAGGATGGTACATCAAAACAGATTTTACTCTTCCAGTTCATTTTGTACTTCACTTGATTATTTATATAAACAGCCAAATTAAAATGTGGCCAACTAATGAGAAACACTCACTTGTAAAATTCAATTTCTCTCAAGCTACCCTTGTTAAGTCACAGCACTTCAAGACATCCTTTGTTGCCAGCTATGCTGAGAAAATTTACTCGCAGTCTACTTTTATGGTCCATTAATACATCTGGTCTGTAAATGTAATGTAATGAATGAAGGAAAAACACAGACCTTAAACAGGTTTTCCTATCAACTACACATAACACTTTCCCATTTGTGGCCCACTGGTGTCAGAAGAAGAATGAGCCTCCCTCCTCTTCACAATCAATAGGAAGGTTCCCCCCATTCTCTGCTCCAGTAAGTAAATGGAAATGAATGTGGGGCAGAGGGTATTAATGCTGAGGGTGGAATATCCATTTAATCACATCCTCCCTGCAGGCCACTGTTGATAAAAATGACAGCCCATGCGCATTACTAATTCCAACGCTGTCACATCCCATAGTCACTTACCTTGCAAATGAACTGCAGTAATGACACCTGCCTGGCTCTCAAAATGCATGGCACATCCGGAGTTTAATGCCGGGGAGGGGACCTAACGAATATTTGCAGAACCCTACAGAAAGGATTATTTGTAGTGTGTAATTGCGTTTTCAGCTCGGTATGAAAGCCTTTATTTTTACATACTGGCCAGCTGCAAAATGTGGTAACAGCAGAACAAAAACAAATCAAAGTGATAATCTGATAATTAGACATCGTAACAGTATTCAACAATATAAGAAACAGAATGTAGTATGGTGCTTTAAATGTTTAAAGCATAGACTGTATATACAGTCTATGGTTTAAAGCCTCTTTCCACTGTCAAGGTGTTTAGATCTTACTTGCAAAATAAGACTACACTGTAATCAATCTACACTGCAAACCCTTTCCCTGAGTCTCAAAGAGCCCTCTTGGTGTAAGGATTTTATGTTGTCTAAGTGGCTCCCCCTGCTGTCACAGAACAGTAGGAAAGGGTGGAGGGTAGTGGTCACCTGACATCTGATGGCAACGCAACACACACACACACACATGCATAATAAATCACAGAGAAGACACAATGCTGTAACACAACAGTGATAATGCCGTCCATTAAGATGAGTTATGGATGCTAATGCAGGAGTGGGTGGATCTGCATTCCCAAGCGCATGGAGCAAATACTGCCACTGCAACCCCATCACCACATCTGCAGCTAATACTACAGCAGTGAGTGTATTTGAAAAAAGAGATTTTTTTATATGTAGTTCCAGATTTAATGTTGCTGTAATGTAAGCTGTGATAATATATGTTTCAGCAGGCCATTTTGATTTAGTTTCCATGTTTTCATACATCACAATTAGTCACAATTGAGTTCATCACTGCACTAGCAGGCACACTTGCTCAACCCAATCATCTTTACATCTTCCTACAGCACCACACACTGGGCCCGCTCTCTCCCTCAATCCCACACACGCAAGGACCATAACAGCAGCTACAGTAGCAGGAACAGGATGTGGGGGGCCTGGGGAGTGCAGCGGGGGGGGGCGAGTGGATCACAGGTGAGAACTGCAAGCCCGCCATTTCAGCACGCAGCAGGCATGCTAAAGAGAAAACCTGGCTGCCAACATTCACTACAGCCGGCGGAAAACTCATTTCGCGGAGCTCCGCTGTGCAGCTCGGCCCGTCAGTGAGGGAGCTGGAGAGCTGAGCTGTGCAGCTCATTGAGTCGTTCTCAGGCCGTCCCGGCCCTGCTGATTACCCCGGAGATAATCTGCAGCAGGTAAGTGACAGATGTCTGCAGTCACAGCCAGAGGAGGAAACAGCCTCTGCATAGATAAGAGAAAGAAATCCATCTGGAGAGGGCTGCCTTTATTCAGAGATTATCCCACCCACCCGAGCTCCTGCTGCTCTGCACGTGATATCTTCTCCTGGCCCTGAACACACACACACACACGACACACACGCACACGCACATGCACACACACACACACACACACACACACACACACACACACACACACATATCCCCAACATCACCACTCACTACAGCTGTGTTTTTCTCTCCACATAAAAAATGACAAGGTCATGTGAGACAGGGAGGAAGACCTCCCAGCATCACTGTCCTCTGCTCTGCTCTGTACCACTCTCGCAAGCCACATCACACTATTAATCAAGTGGAAATCCAACCCCTGTGTAGTTAGGGCTGATGGATACATAGATGTTCAACTTAGCTCTGTCATTAGATTGCAAATAAATGTGAAAAAGGCTTTCTACTAAGATGTGTATGACAAGTCACGTTAAAGTCATCATGCGATTTGCATGCAAGATAATGCTAAGGTCAAGTCACAGTGTCCTGCCCATTCAGATCACCTAGCAAAAGCACATGAACCATTAAAGCCAGTGTCCTTTTCTGCACCCAGTCATCAGTAGCCCCTTGGCTGTCAGCTATTCTGAGTAGGTTATGACAATAACATGGATGTTGGATTCAGCCTGATTAAATAACACAAAAGGATTCAGCCTGATTAAATAACACAAAATGCTTCATTCGTCTGACTATCAACCTACGGAATTTGACACACTCTAAACACATTTGAAAAACAGCAGACAAGGACAACCAACTCAATTTCAGACTGAGGCATTAAGATGAGAAATGATCTCTCCTGCAATTACACGCTGAAATGATAATGCATGACTGAACATTTGCAGCACAGTCATGGTTGTGAGCTTCCCGTAAATGTCCCAGCGATGCTGCTGTGGACCCAGAGGCACCATCCCTGAGAGGGACTGCAGAGTGCACCATCTCTGGCCCAGAGGTTAAACCAATCACCCTGCTCTCGGCTCTGCAGTGGTGCCGCTGCTCGGCTTGAATCTGATGTAGGGACATCAAAACCTACAGCGACTTCCAGCACACACATCAAGTGACAAAAGCCAAATTACAGAGGCCCTCTCATTGCTTTTTGCTGGCCAAGTACCAACACACAGTTTGAGTTTCTACACAGACTGTGGTGTGCTGACATTGATATAGTCCTCAGTCGAACATTGTGCCCGATCTCGGGAGGGGAGTAGCAGCTAACTTTTCTCTGCATCTACCCCCCCCCCCCCAATCACAGGAGCCTCTGGAGGGGGCGGCCGTGGCCCCACCATCTGCTCCGTTTGTCTGGGAGAGGTTGAATAGCTGCCAGGACCCAGGTGATACCCGTCCTACCCAGCTCCTCCAGCCTTGCATAATAACAGCTCCTCTCCCTGCGTCTTTCTCCATGGGATGGGACAGCTTAACACAGCCGTGGTCCAATGAGCTGGCTGGCCCATCCTCCTGCTCTGGCTCTGAGCGTATAAGTGAGTGAGGGAAGGAGAATGTGAAGGCCCCTGGGAGCCGAACGTCAGCACTGCGGAGTGGAGCCTCATTTTCCAACGCCATCTGTTCCCAGTCCCTCAGCTGAAAGCTCCATTTATGTCAAACCTCCCATCGTCACAAAGACTGCGGACTTCTCAGCAGCTCTCCTGCTCTTCCTCAGCTGCCTTAACTGCTACCGCGGCTTCTTCTCTCTACCCACCCACTCAGAGCCACTTTGTCAGTTTGGTGACAAAAGATCAAGGCTGTGTTTGTTCACTCATAATGAAAACACATGCAGTTGTTTGGTAAATCGTGCTAGAGCATGTCAGGGTGGAGTCCCGCATCTGAATTCCATTAGATGACAATGACATCTGATGACATCTATTCCAGTAGATGACAATTTAACATTGAATATCATTAAATATTAGTTCCTAAGACAAAACTAAACAGATTTTTGTGAGAATATAATGGGTTTATTTGCACATACAATTAGGTACATCATCAGGACATGCTTTGCCTGCTGCTAGAGACTTGAAGGCACAAATGACTGCTTGATGTGCAGTGACTGGTCTATGCTGGAGGGAGAGGCTCAGACTTGTTGAATCAAATGGATATTATTGTATAGTACCTCACTGTAGAGGCTGCATGATGGGAATCAAACGGCAGTCCAGTAACTCTAACCAGAACTTCTTTACACTTAACAAGCCGGTATTTGTGGGATTATTATATTTAAAAAAAATTCTTGACTTTTATTATATTTGTGGTTTACAGTAGCTCTTTTAGGACATACTAAGACTTTACTGTAGGAACATACAGTGTAAGTATATTTTACAGAATATCATAGAAGTGTTATACATTACAGAACTATTGTAGACATTTTATAGTATATAGCTATAGTTCTCGTATAGTTTTCGTAAGGGACAATATGCCAAATTTCAAAACTGCACCATATGGAACAAGAAAAGAAACACAATGGATGTTTATGCAGCTTTACTGCTTGGCCGCTGGTAAATGGCTGCCCCTAAATAGCAATATAGATAGATATAGATAGCAATGCAATAATAAGCTTCATGCAAGAGCAATGATTGCTAACTGGAAATAAATTTATGTTTGTATAATTCATCAGTTATTATGTTATTATTACACTTAAAAAAGTTATAACCGTTGTGTTTTGTTACATTTGTTGGAAGTGGTTATCTTACCTGTTGAGGCCTCTGCATTTGTTTATACGTAGACGTATGGAAGGGCATATGCATCAGACTAACTGGTTGGGGTTTCAAAACTTGACACATAACCTTTTCTTGTGAACTCTGTAGAAGGACCCTAAATACAGGATAGTTTAGGCTTAATCTATATTACGCCTAAATGGATTAGATTCAACTTGTCATTGTGCAGAGTTTAGTTGGTTGGTTGTCACCGGGATGCAGAGCTAGAGTTAAGTAGGGTGACAGACTTAGGGAAGAAGCTTCTTCTGAACCTGCTGGTTCTGGTGCAGAGACCTGTAACGCCTCCTGGAGGGGAGTGGGGTGAACAGTCTGTGGTTGGGGTGAGAACAGTCTTTGATAATGCTGCGCGCCTGGATGGAGGGGAGTGAGGAACCGGTGATGCGTTGAGCAGTTTTCACCACCCTCTGCCGTGCTTTCCAGTCGAATGCAGAGCAGTTGCCATACCATACTGTGACACAGTTGGTGAGAATGCTTTCGATGGTGCAGTGGTAGAAGTTCACCTGGATCTGAGGAGACAAATGGACCTTCTTTAGTCTCCTCAGAAAGAACGAAGATGGTGTGTGACACTGGTGAGCCTTCTTGATCAGAGTAGGGGTGTTGAGGGTCCAAGAGAGGTCCTCAGAGATGTGGACACCCAGAAACTTGAAACTGGTGGTGACACGCTCCACCTCAGTCCCGTTCATGAGAATGGGGGTGTGTGTGCCAGCTTTAGACTTCCTGAAGTCCACAATGAGCTCTTTGGTCTTTTTGGTGTTGAGAGCCAGGTTGTTGTCAGTGCACCACAATGTTAGGTGCTGGACCTCCTCCCTGTAGGCCGTCTCATCGTTGTTACTGATGAGACCAATCACCGTAGTGTCATCTGCAAACTTGACAATGGTGTTAGAGCCATGTACAGGTGTGCAGTCGTAGGTGAAGAGGGAGTAAAGGAGAGTGCTCAGCACACATCCCTGTGGTGCACCGGTGTCCAGGGTGATGGTTGAGTTGGTGTGATTATCTAACCTAAGAGACTGAAGTCTGTTGGTTAGGAAGTCCAGAATCCAGTTACAGAGGGAGGTATTGATGCCCAGTTCACTGAGTTTGGTGATCAGTTTGGAGGGGATGATGGTGTTGAATGCTGAACTAAAGTCAAAGAACAGCATTCTCACATAGGACAGGGCAGAGTAAAGTGCCATAGAGGTGGCATCCTCCATGCTCCTGTTCTGACATTAGGCGAGTTGGAAGGGGTTCAGTGAGGTCTTGAGGTGGGCCAGGACCAGCCTCTCGAAGCACTCCAAGATGATCGGGGTGCGTGCAACTGGACAGAAGTCATTAAGGCTTGTTGCAGTGGAGTGTTTTGGCACTGGCACGATGGAGGTGGTTTTAAAGGTGGTTTTACTGAATTTCCCCTGGGGATCAATAAAGTATCTATCTATCTATCTATCCATCTATCTATCTATCTAAAGCACACAGGGTCAGAATTGTTCTTGAAGTGATCCTCAATCCTTAACTTGTGGTTGTGTTTGGCCTTTTTGATGCCCCTTTTCAGGTTAGCCCTGGATGAGCTATAGGCCTGAGCATCACCTGGTCTGAATGCGATGTCTCGTGCCTTCAGCAGGAGTCTGACCTCACTGTTCATCCATGGCTTCTAGGGAAAGTTGTAAACCGTTTGTGTGTGGTGACACTGTTGATGTTGGGAGTCGATACAGCCCAGAAAGGAGGCGGCGTATGAATCATTGTCCGTGTGGGAGTCAGGGGTGACCTGAGTGGCAAACAGTTTCCAGGACGTGTTTTCAAAACACTGTTGAAGTGCTGAAACAGCTCCCTCTGGCCACACTTTCATCGTCCTTTCTGTTGGTTTCACACGTTTGATGAGTGCTGAATACTTGGGCAGTAGAAATGAGAGGTAGGCCTATTCTGAGTGTCCTAGTAGATGGGGGAGGGGAGTGGCTTAGTGCATAGTGGTTCATTTAATGTCATAAAATATGAAATAGGCTACTTCACAAAACGTTTTTTAAGTATTCCAGATATGTGACCAAAATTAAACTCATTCAAATAAAAGTTGCATATTCTATAGAAATGATAATTGACCCGTGGTTGAATTTATTAACAAAAAGAAAGAAAGGAAGAAAAAGATAGGCCCTATTGACAAAATCACAAGAAAGATGGAAGGGCACCAAGGCAATGCTTTGACAAGTTAAACAACTGCAGACAGCAGCAAAGCCTACTCACTCTGCAGTCTGCACACGTTTCTCAGTGTCTTCCACTCGCTCTCCTGCTGATCGGTATGAACCACCTGCGGTGCTCCTCAGATTAAATTCAAAATAATTGTCTTGTTGAGAACAGACCCTGAGTGACTACCGCCATTTTAGCGTAAACATGTTTAAACGTTGGACGTGTTTTTCAGCTTTCCCTATTCTGTGGCGCATTGTCAAAAACAGCATGTTGTGATAACACCCTTCTGTCTCCAAGTGTTTTATGAACGGTGTGTGTGATCGTCAATGACCTGCTGCGCTATTTCCGTCATTACTTGAGTATGCAGCGCCCCCAGGCGGCGATTCCATGAAGTAAACCCATGGCCAAGAATGACATGTTGCAGGACTCGGTTGTTTTAGTAGTGGCCATTCTCTGAAGTTCTGAGGGCCTACACCATTGCCAATATTTTCGAACTAGCAAAGAAAAAACATTCTACATCCACATGCAAACATTAGTGGGTGAAAATACAGGAAAGTGCAATCACAAAGAGAGGAGTGTCCTAACAATAAAACTACTGATTACACTGCAGTTCTTACAGTAATGTTTGTGCAAAACATTGTATTTGTGCAGTATATGTAACACAATGCCATTTGAAATGAAAACATTTAATTTCCTACTGCTGAACTGAATGAATTCTTCAAAACTGCAGCGTTGATAGCCAGACAACTTTGCAGTGTCAATGGCAGTAAGGGATGCATCCTCTTGGAGGACAGGTAAGCATATTCCAAAGTTGGTGTGTACCTTTTTGCAGCACCATTCTGGCAGGAGTCGTCATCTTCAGACATTTCAGTATTATAGGAGTGAAGATTTGACATTTGAGGAATAAACTAGTCATTGTCCAATTAACTGCATGTTTTCCATAAATATGCACAGAAGTAGAAATACTAATGTGGCCAAATACAGACCTAACATCACTCCCACTAAACACATAGGCCTACATGTACAAATGCAGATCAGTTGATATAATCATCTAGTTTTTAAACACATCACTATACACCTCGAGCATTCAAGTGCTTCCCATAACATTAACGCACAGCTTTCAGAAATTAGGGTTTTCCATCTCAATGTGCAATCAAGTAATGTTCCAAGTTGCTATTGCCAATCAAGTACTACACCCATTACACAAACAGCTCTAGCTTTATAGCCTAATGTGTTCCTTATATGCAATCAACAACCCATCTTGGAATAGGAAAAAGGGTAGGCATAACAGTGGAATTTAAAGGATTACTTAAATTGGTTTCAGTCTCAGAAAACTGCCCTCATTGCTTTGTCTCCTTCACTCAGTACTGCTAGACTGATTGAAGTCACTGCACTCAAATGCTAATGAATGAAACTTGCATCATTGATTAAGAAAAATCAAGACAAAACTTAGTCAGGAAATGCGCACAAAATATGAGTATGTGTTCTCTTGAAGCGATATCCTCTTTGGGTTAAGGAAAAAAGCTACAGAATTGCTATTACCCAATATTACACAAAACAAATATGTCAAAGGCAAGATTATGAAATTTTCCTTTTTTATTTGATGACAATATACAAGAACATTTCCAGGATGATCGGTTCCCCTTTGACGGTCTCACTGTAGAAAGAGAAAGTGAAAGGACAACTTGTTAGGAAGGTAAAAGCACATACAGAAGAAGACCAACCTACCAGCAACTCCACTACTGCTGAGGTAAGGGAACTAGAAAGGGATAACTACAGACATCACAAAGGAAATCAGGATCTGGTTAACATACACAAGACTAGAAACACACTTTGTAGCATTTCCAGTTCACAACCTGGAACTCTAAAACCAGTGCAAGTCAGGAACACTCCAGGCTTGAAGAGTGGGGACAGAACAAGATGGGGGTAAGTCTTGTGAAGCCATGCAATTCAGAGGCTTGTTAATCTGCCTCACTTCAAATTCAACCCATGAGTTCACACACATAGAGCAAATAGATCATGCTCTGAACTTAGTGTTCGGTTTAGTCAGTGTACGACACGGACATTTGTAATGTTGCTGTTATCGTTTATGTCGCTGTGTTTAACACAGCCAACTGGGGTGCACCATATGGACAAACATGACAGGAACATCTCTTCAAAACACTGCTGATAAACTAGCAAAGGGATAAATCACATGCAAAGCTTTGATTTCAACTGAACAGGACATGAATGTGCAACAATCAGCACACCATGCCAACTCCGCTCTACCTGGAAAGACACCTCATTTCTGACAACGTCCGCAGGAGGCAAAAAATAAAGCAAAAGATGAAAATAAATTAAGCATTTGAATTGATCATATTAAAAGCCATCTTAAGAGCTGCTCTCTGATGCCTGGTCAGGAAAGCTATTGTTAGCTTTCATGAAAAGGTCAATGCCTTAACTTTAATCACTTACATTTTAGACTCTTTAGACACTCTTCAGAGAACAACTCTTAAGACTGAATAAAGTAAGGCCTGCAATGATACCATCCTCATCTAATATGAAGACTCAAGCCTTGCCCACTTGAGTTGGTCTATGGAAGCAATACAATGTACTGTACTGAATAACTAATGAAAGTGGTGTTACATTAGAATATTGGCACTGCACAACAATGGAAACAGATCTGACCGCAACAAAGGCAGATCTGACTGACATATGGTCAGTAACTAGGGTTAAAGTAGGTGGTGTTTTTGGAATGTTAGCATGGGACATCACCCCAATATAAATGTGGAAAGCAGTTACTCCACTCTTAACACCATTTACCTTCTATTGTCCAGAACAAGATTTGGGAAAGGAGAAAGATGACAAAGAGCAAATTAAGATGGCAAAGAAACAGAAACTAGATTTGCTAATTAAAAATGTGATGGCAAGCACAACAAAATGGCTTACAGATGGCATGTTCTATGAAAAAGAGCATCTTACCTTCTTGCCAGCTGCACCAACAGATGCTTTTTTGGTTCCTCTGACCTTCTTCATTCTGTTCTTGCGTTCCTTGCGCTGTTTTCTGGAAGTCTTCTTTTTCTCATACAGACCGTGCTGTTAAAGGAGAACAAATGGCATCAGGTTAGAAAGAGAACATGAGGGTCACCATGGCAGTATTTCCATGGCAAGAAAGGTAATGTTATACCTAATAAAACTAGGTATGTTTCTATCTGATGAACCAAAGATTATGGGTAAATTCCATGTGTTCAATTTCACTGCAGTTAGAAACACAATTCAATGACACTACAGAGAGCACCCCTGCAATGACCCAATTTATGGCCAGTCATCATACCCTTTGCAATCTGTATTTGGGCTCATTCTTCTTAGCGTAGTCCAATGAGTCGTAAACCATGGCAAAGCCAGTCGTCTTGCCACCACCAAACTGAGTCTTGAAGCCGAAGACGAACACTACATCAGGGGTGGTCTTGTACAGCTTGGCAAGCTTCTCCCTGACCTCAGTCTTGGGGACTGTTGCTTTGCCTGGATGCAGGACATCAACAACCTGTTGAAAGAGAATTCATGCATTAATGACCTTCACATATTACAGTGATGTCCATCTTACACAACAGAGCTTTCAGGGTTTTTACACAGATGACAACGTGAAGGTATACTTACCATCTGCTTCCTCTGGAGCAGGCGGTTTGTCATAAACTTCCTGGTCCTGATTGTTACTGTGTCATTCTGAAAAACAAGACACATTATTTCACTACAGTCACATTCCATCACACTGTAAAAAAGGACTCAATCCATCATAGCCATGAAACTAAGCAGGCCACCTAAACAGGTTTGTTACTGTCAAACGAATAGTAACATTGTGACATTTTGAAGTTCAGTTACAGTAGCCACGTAATTAAAAACGTAACGTTCTACATTCTCCTGTGTGTGACATTCGGAAATTATCCTAGGTGGTCTACCAAGTTGCCATAGCTTATCGATATGTTACGCTTCAGATCATACTACTTATTGGATAGCATGGCACATTAGCTGGTATAATGCCTGTGAAAGCTGTAAAGATAACTTCAGCCAACCTCGCACAACTACAAACAGTGATACACAAACGGTGATAAGGTAGGTACGGCCAAAGGTACATTTGTTGAATTCTGCAGCACTGAATAAAACAATCACAACCAGGAACAACGCACATCATTCTTAATGGGCTAACCTTGCTAATTAGCCATTTAGCTAACACTTGCTAGCAGGATGGAAGTGTATAGCAGACAGAAACCACTAACGGTGCAGCCACACTCACATCTTATTTCACTTACATTACATTTATTTGGTTAACACCACAAAAAGAACGCAACTGTCGCATTGTAGGTACTATGTTACGGCCTAATTCGCTCATATTTCGAACACTACTAGTAGAGCAGTCTTGTGAGAAGGCCACCGTTGTTATTAGGACCAAACATTTGGCACTAAACTCATAATTATCATCTCAATTCATGCATAGAATTACTCGTATACGGATAGGGTTCATGTACATTTATTAACTTCGAATAAGATAATAGGATGTTTCCGATAACAACGGATTTTGATGATCATTTATTGCCACAAAACTCACCATCTTGGCGTCGGCTCGCTCAGAGATGTGGAAAAGGAAGGAGGACCAGCAAGCGCCCAATGAAATGCCTGAATCGTGGCAAGGGTTGCTTACTATTTGCCTGAGTAAAAAACAAATAAATACGCCCAACGTCACTTATTTAAAAATCATTTATTTATCACCACACAAAAATATTTACATTATATCAAAACCAATTTATGTGACTAGCCTACTGCAGAAGTGAAACGATTCACAAATAAATTTCAATTATCAACGTAAATAGTCTACCAATATTTAGTAGATTTAACAGTTGTAGTACCCAGATTATGCGAGTTGAAAAATATGCTTTACAATCCATATGTTCAGAATCAAATTAGGCTAGCCTACATAAAAATGAATTATCACGTTTGCAGTGTGCGAGGCAGGTAAATCGAAGCGTTTCCCTTTAGTGCAACATCAAGAGAAAACGCTAGGTGTCATCATACACCTATAATCTTTATTTGTGAATAATCATAGACTGGGTGCGAGTTTGACAGCGTAATATTTTTGACAGGGGTACCCTAGCCTACTTGAAGTTCAGTAATAATAATAATAATAATAATAATAATAATAATAATAATAATTACCGAGTAGATGTGATTTCCTTCATTGTGCATTTTAAATCTTTACACTTACCCCTCTATTTTTGAGTTTTTGCTCGAAATTGCACACCGCCTACTAACAATGGCCCTGTTTCCACATAGGCTACTTTGACTTATATTCAAGTGCTTGACCTCGTTTGAAAGCAGAGGCCTTGTAGATTATTTTGTATAGATTGATTGTGTGATAAACTGTCAGAGAGGGGTAGGCGGTTTTGTACATCTCTGGAAATAACCACATTCTGCCCTCTTGGTCATTTATTTTCTCCTGGAAACACAACTGAGGCCCACTACCAGGTCTTGTGAATCTGTATCTCAAAGTAGATCAAGAATGAAATATGAGTAGGCTACTTTAGACCATTATTTGCCAAGGTATGCTCATGCGTTTTCTAAAATGCCCTATGAAAACTCCCCATAGGACTTTTGGTTACCCAAAATGCATACTGACAATAAAAGGCTTACTGTGTGGCAACCTCTTGGTGTAGAAGCATAATCCTGGTCTCAAATAATATGGAATATGGATATGGAATGATTACACAAAAGTCTCTATTTTTTGCATTTTCTTTGTTGGTTCAATGGATGTGTAATATGGGACTATACATATGCACAACTAATAATAGATAAAACAACATGAATGTTCAATTTCTAGGGATTCCTGTGAATATTTCAATACCCAATATATGCTGCATCTACTTATTGCTAAGGGATATAGCCTACACTGCAGCTAGAAAGTAGGGAAGCACCAAAGGCAGATGAGGGCATTTTTGATCAAATTTAATTGAGACATAGTAAGATTAATCTGACAATGTGAAGCACTATACAGATTGAACAGGAAAAAGGTTGTCATATATGGATTCCCAAGAGTACAAGCTTTCAAATGGTATAATGTTACTATGCTATCATACATAGCAATATGGTGCATTGATTTAAAATGCTGGGGGGAGGTGGGGGGCCTGCGGCCTAGTGTTACTGAAGAAGGGCATATTTTCGTTTACATGCATAGGCCTACATCCTGACCTCACAAGCGAACTTGAATTGAGCATTCTTAATTCATAGCATAACATTACCGTCTTTTTCCTCGGTCATATTAAATCGGCTGTGTTCTTATTAACTTACCCTTAGCTTACCCTACCATGACTTGGAGTTTGGTGATTTCTGTTATTTGGATTGAGACCCAGTAAGTGTTCAAAATAAAACGTATTAGGCTACAGTATTCTCCTGATAACGTGACTATGTTGTAATTATGAGATCATTATTTCGTAATTATGAGATAACCTGATTTTTTTTTTTTACTCATGTGAATGCAATGAGCTTCCGTATTTACCTGATGAAGAAATAGTCCCAAAAAAGACTTTAATAACATATGGGCCTATGGGTAAATATCACAATGCAGGAACACAGAGGGTGCAGGTTGCTGCAGGAACAACAGGGGGTGCTGCAGCACCCTAAGTACCCCCACTTCCTACGGGCCTGTAGCCTATAGGCCTAAATTAGGAGGTCCTACAAGTATGCATGGCCAGGCAAGAAGCTATGCAATGTAAGGTGGTCATAGTCATATTCTCAATCTCAACCATGCAAAATGACTTGGGCTGATATCTTCTACTCTGTTGCTTTCATTTGACTTTTACTTTGATTGTTGATCAAGGCTATGATTTTATGTATCGTGATATGTATCTCTATTCATATAGCCTATCTTCATGCTTTGTTTTATGCATTACTAGTCTAAATAGGCTAATTATCCAAGTCAGACAAAAAGATAAATTAAATTCAGAGTGATTTAATTAGTGTCAAAATGGAAATGTAATTTACAGCGACATGACAAAACCCAAAAGGTTCATTATGCATCCCAGTCAGTGTGAAGACTGCGGACACACTCTTCAGATGAACTCTCCACGAATAGGCAGTGCATGAGCAGGTGGCTGTCGCCAGCGGCAACGGAGACTGCTCAGAGACATGTCCCTGGGCTTGTCAAACTCAGGGAAACCCAGCTGGTTGAGAATGGTAAAGATTCCAGCTCTTGCTGCAACCTGCAAGTCCAGGAAACACTTGCTGTCAGATTGATTCTATTGCAAAAAATCATCAATTTCAGGTGAACTTACATTCTAAAGCACTATTAAAGTCAACATAAAATACCAGTTTCAACACACCTAAAGAATAACAAAAAAGCCTCCCCTTATATTATAACAGAAACAACACAAGGAAAATAAACTCTGTGAATATTGTACTTTCCACACTGTGAAAAAGATTAGCACTTTCAACAGTATAGTTATGTCAACATGTAGTGTGAAATATAGAATTGACACTGTTGTCACAAGATGACTTGAGTGTGCAAATCCTTTTTTCTGAAAATTGAGAGCTAAGAATGAAAGATGATAAATGGCCACCTGGTGTGTCCATGTAGCGAAGGGTCGTCTCCAGGAGTCCTTCTTCTCCAGGTGGAGGTATGTGTTGAACAGTATGAGGTATATGTAGCGCTCAAGGTACTGAAGACTTTTCAGCTGCCAAACCTGAGACTCTTTCTCTGTCTTTGCAGCTTTTGTCTAAGTAAAAAAAAAATGTTGCTTTCATGAACTGCCTTCATTTTAAGCAAAGTTTTTTTTTAAAGACACTCCCTTAAAACTATTTCATCAGCACATTCTTCTCTTGAGCGGCAATATCTGTGAGTTTTAGTGAAAGGTCATTGAAACAAAAGGCCTTATTATTCTTAAGTATATAGACTGTTATTCACAAGCTGTGTCATCATTCTATAAATAATGAACCACTCGGCAGAGAGCCTGTTTTTGCGCTGCAGACAATAAACATGCCAGACCCGGCATGTCAAATAAATGTACGGATTTAGGATTTAGTATGATAAATATATATAATGTATTTATTTGCACATTTTGTGCGTCCTGCTTGTGACGTGTATCAAAAGCTGAATTGTCATTTCTGTCACCCAAGTAAGCCTCTGGACATACATCAATGACATTATGCATACTACATCTTTTAATTACCAAACACGGTGGTCATTAAACTGTCCCACAGGTACCACTAAGACCTATTCAGCTTTGTTTGGTTTGTGATGTTTCCTTTTGAGCTGAAAAATCAATGTATTGAATTGCAAAATGCTATATAAAAGAAAAACTGAACTGCTCACCATACATTGACATTTTCTAAACTGTACTTTAATTGAGACATAGTAAGATTGATAACAGATCATCAGAACAGATGATAACTGGACTTATCATCTGTTGATTTCAGTAGACCTTCCCTGCAGTAGCACACTGCTGGAATCAGCCTGGCTCTCTGAAATTCATCATGAGCTACTAAATTATCTTTAAAATCCAGACAATACTTTTTTTGGTGACTAAACATATACATCAAGATTACAAACATATTAACTACATTTCTTATACCTTCACAGTGAATGTTTTATTGCATTTGATCCATATGATGTCTCACCTTTCTGTAAGCACAGATGATCATCTCTCTCAGGTGGTAATGCATAGGCGTCATGGTCTCACTCACAATGTCCAGTGCCATGTCCACCTCTCTCTTCATCTGCTGGCCCTGTGGCAGTAGCCTCACTATCTGCATCACTACCTACACACACACACACACACACACACACACACACACACACACACACACACACACACACACACACACACACACACACACACACACACACACACACACACACACACACAAAGGTAGGTGCAAGTGCAAACAAACTAGATTAATTTCATGCAAGTAGATGAGTGAAGCAGCAGTAAGGCTTGTGCTGTCTGTGGTGGGCTACCTCAAACTCTCCTTTTGTGTATTTAGCATCAGGGATGCTCACAATCTCTTCCTCCACTACATCAGGGAAGCCCTATGCAAAAAACATTGAAGTTATGATACATCATAAGGCAGTAAATATATCAATAACACTTATTATTTCATTCATAAAATCAACATGGTATGTTTGGTGAAAAGAGTTCTCACATTGAAATGCCACAGTGTGAGGGTTGTAATGACCATGGCAGCTGTGGTCCTGTCTTTGCCGCTGTGGCAGCTGAAGACAAATGCAGAGGTCGGGTCCTCAGCTAAGCTGCTCTTTATGGCTTCCAAAAGCTCATCAAAGACCTTTCAAAGGAAATTTGGTATCACTATCTATTAATAAATAAATGTGAAGAGAGGGGTACCCCTTACATATATCCTGAAAAAGCAGCAAAGACGTCTTTATCAGGCATTAGATAATACAGTTCTATTTCAAGTCAGGTCAAGTCAAGTTACTTTATTTTCTCCTTCAATGGGGCAATTTTTTTGCGCAGCAGATAGTACAAATCACACACACAGTAAAGAGGTTGCCTACCTTGCAGACATATAAAAACAATAAAAACAGTAAACAGTCAATAAATAGTAAGTCAATAAAAGAATAAATAAATGACAATACAAAGGCGGGGGGGTGGGGGTTATCTATGGTTCTTTATAGAATTTAGAAGTATAATTGCTGCAGGTACAAAAGACTGTTTATATCTGTTGGTTCTAAAACTGGGGAGTTTAAAGCGTGATCCAGATGGCATCTGAAATTCAGCCTGTAAGGCATAAGAACTATCTGACAGGATAGACTAAACTGCTTAGTGTTCAATTCTGCACGTCTTGCCTCCTCGTGTGGTGCAGAGCAGTCTGCCAGGGGGATGCGCCTGTAGCGGAGGCCTGTGTGTGTGCTGCTGTGCTGGCGGAACATCTCCTGCAGTGTGTGGCAGCTCTTAAACATCCTCATCTGCCTCTCCTGCTCCAGGATCACCTCCAGCCACTTGCCACAGTGCAGGACGTCCTCTGCCAGAGCCTGCTCCAGTTCCTGGGACAGAAAGCTAATGATAACACTGCAAAGAAACCACCGAAAAAGCTTGTGCAGTTTCATCTGGGCACTGGACATCGACCACATGTTTTCTTTTTTTTTAAGTATATTTTTTGGGCTTTTTTGCCTTTATTTTGACAAGACAGTAGAGAGTGACAGGAAGCAAGTGGGAGAGAGAGATGGGGCGGGATCGGGAAATGACCGCCGGACTCGAACCCGGGTCCCCGTGGGCACTCGGACCCGTATATGGTACGGGCGCTGTAGCCTGCTGCGCCACAGCGCCCCCTCGACCACATGTTTTCATCACTTCATTAGAAACACTCAATGTTTAGAGTCATTTTGGACTGACACATGAACGCCTCATGTAGCACTTTTGTTTCATACAGGAAGCACTAGATATCACCTGGAGTTGGTGTGGGCTCTGTGTGCAGATTCTGATAGGCTTCTCCAGACAGGCGGGCTCTCGTGGGATGAACACCTGGCCATTGCCCTCCATCACCAGTTCCTCCTGCAAGTTGATCCACAGCAGATGTACATGCTTCCTTTGCTCTGTCAGGTAGGACAGAACTGTAGACAGAGCCTGAAACAAAAGGCAATCATAGCCCATGTCTCAACCAATCTGTCATCTTGAAGTTGATACACATGATTTTACTCATATTCACACCTGTTAAACACAAGAATTTGACTTTTACAGGACAGGTTTACACCATCAGTTTAAGAAATGTGCAATATAATTTATGTCAGATTTAATAGATGGACCTGACTATGTGTATCCATGGTCTTTGCTTTATTTTTGCAGACATGTTAGTATACAGTCCTACCTCAGAGCCAGGCTGAGTCATGCCATACACTGGCGTTTTGGGGACCCGTCTGAAGTTGGATGCTTTCATCTCCTTGGCTGTACTCAGGATATCTGGGGCTAGATATTCACTCGCTACCTATCAGCAGAATGAGTGAATATGTAAACAGTGCTCGTACACCAAGGCACAGGTGGTGTCTTGTCTGTGAAGTAGCAGCTGGTGCAACTCATACATAACTAACAATGAGCAGGGCTTAGAACTGAGGTTACAGGTGAGTTAAGGTGCAGTGCATCATTTAAAAAAACATTGCTCTCAGATAAACCTAGAGAAAACATTCATCCAGTTATATGACAATAAAATAAAGAATTGGAACCATGATATATTGACATTTAAAGATAACGTTAAAAAATTGAATGGTATATTTGTTAACTCATGTGGTCACAATTTGTAATGACAAACTATTGTTCACCTTCATAATGTCACAACACAATAATTAACTTCTCCTAAACAATGGGCTCAATTTGCTATTATGATTTGATCCATTACAGTCATAGAGAGGTTTGCAGAATTGCCTTATTGTGCTTCACTTGTAAATATGGCATTCATCATACTACTTAAGGCAACTTCACCTTCATGCCATGTGGGGGAGTTAGTGCCCAGTCTGGCAAACTGGAGGGGTTCCATGCAGGGACCTCCCAAATACACTTTTGTGTGTTTTTAAAACTACAGGTAAAGTTGATCCTCACCAGTACCCTGGTTCCCCTTGTAATGAGGGCTGCTGGTGCAGAGAGCTCTGACAGATCCATAGCAGCAAGCAAGCGGTAGAGCCAGGCATTGGAGCACATCCACTGACTGAAATTTTTTACAAATGCCAAGGGATACTGTTTGAGGAAGATAGATAAGGTAAACACAGACAGTTAGACATTACTGTGTAAAAGTCTTATCTTATGTGTTTTGCTTAAGCAATGCTAAAATGACCATGTAAATGTACTTATCGCTCTCTTAACTGGAATATAACCAGAAAACACATATATGGTAATGTAGAGAGTATTTAAAAACACATAAAATGTAGCTTTTGATCTGGTTCCAATCTGATTTCAGTGTTAGGCCACCATTGCATTTGGTTGCTTTAGCTGTGTAATAATGACCAATCTCGCAAAGGGGAAACTGTTGATGGCGCACTAACAGGCATGCCCTGCCTGCCCTGTCCTGCCCGCCAGAAGCTGGCAGATCTAGCTGTGATGGGGACCTTGAGATCAACGGCTGACTTTACCCAAAAGCTGACCCCGTGGGAACAAGAGCATCTTGGCAGGGCGCAATAAGGAGGGACGACTCAAAACGTACTGTATTATATGTATCGATTTTTGAAAGCGGTGTCAGAGGCAGAACCAAAACCAGCTGGCTCCGTCAACAGCTTCCCCTTGTAAGATAGGTCATTATAACACTGTAAAACAAAACATCTGATGGCGTATGTTCTGTTTATATAATAAATAAAATAAGTAAAGTATAAAGTGAAAAAACAAAAATAAGTAAAAAATAGTAAAAGTAAAAAATAAATGTATTGATCACTATATAAGTGATCATTACATTGCTAAAACAACAACACTAATAGGTGCCTCAGACATTAGCATAGTACTGCATATTTTAAGCATCATGTAAAATTATGAAAAATAAATCTGGTAAGAGTAGATAAGTGTGGAATACCTCCTCATGAAGATAGGCATTAAAAACAATCAGGTAAAAATAACACTCAAGGCTCTGAAGTGTCCTTTGAAGAAAATAGCTTTTTGTGCTGCTTCCCTATATGCATCAGAAACACAAAGCTGAATTATTATTAGAGTCGACCATAACACAAAACAAGCCTGACCTTACTTAAATCGCCAAGAACTATGACATCCATATTTTGTTGTCAAACAACCCTGAAATGGATATTTCAAACTATATTAAACAAAACATATCTAAAACACAGAAAGCCATTTCTTATCTCATTATCATAACACAAATGATTATGTCCTTCACATGTGACTGAGGAGGAAAAAAGTTATCACATCTTGACCATTAGCTAAGCCAAAGTGGGTGTGATTTATGTTCATCCTTCAAGGACATGTGAGCAAATATGAGGAGTATTGGTTGCAACCCCCCCGGATGTGAATCAGGCAGAAACCATTGTTACTATTGACCAGTGTGATGACCTCACCTGAATCTGATAATCCTCTCCAATTCCCTCCAGCTTTTTCTTGTTTTCATAGATGGAATCTTTAATATTGTGCATCTCTGAGCATGAAGCAATTGCACCGTTCACCTGTTGTAAACAATAGACTGCTTACATTTATTTGACAAGGATGTCCTGAGGATTTGAGTGACTGAGCCACAATGTAGTTCTGTGTTCAGTGATGGTAAATAATACAAGCATGTTTGCAATGATGCTCACATAGGCAGGGTAAAGTCCTCACCTCCTCCAGGATCTGCTGCCCTTTTGGAAGTCTGCTGATTAACATCTTTATGATCTGAAATTCAGCCCTCTCCTGTGTCTTCGCTGACCTGGCAAAATTAAGACCAAATGCATTTTTCCATCATAAAAATGGAATAAAACTGTCGGCATGCATCTGTAAAATCAACTTATGTAAAATCCAATCACAACAGAATCTAACGTTGCTTGCTGAGGAGCTCCCTTCAGGTGACACATGACCAGGGCACCCAGGATCATGCCCAGGTTGGTGCGTCCGACTCCCATCTGACAGCTGAAGAGCAGACTGGGAAGAGGGATGCAGGTATCCCTGTGAGAAGCCAGGCTGGGGGTCTCCTGGGGGGCAACATTGAACATTCCAGGCTTGTTTGTACACTACAGTTAAGGCTTGCTTACTCATGTTATGAGTATCAGAAAAGAAGACTTCATACCCTTATAACACTGATGAAAGCATCAAAAGTCTCTTCTAAGGGTGCGCCTTCCATTGGCAGTGGTAGGCGATCATACCTGTAGTAAATCACCAGCTATATACTTATACAAATTTGGTCTCAACCAACATGTTATGACAAATATGATATGATTTTGAAATGCTTGGGCATGTTTGAGTGACCTGTAAGAGGGTAGAGTAAACAAGGCTGTCTTGTAGATCTCCTCAGTGACGTGGATATCCTCCTCTGACCGAATGGATACAATATGGGGCTCGTCTTTAAAGTGCTCAATGTCATTGTAGACATAAAACATGTTCTTATTCAGTTTCGCAAAGTCACACAGCTGCAAATGAAAAGAAAAAACAATGCATTATACAGCCCCCATCACACCTGCATCTATCATTTTGTGGACGAAAGTATTCCAAGAGAGGAATATTCTCACAGACCAATGGGATGTCAGAGAGGAGGTTGTGTTTGAGGGTACAAATGTAAACCATCTAAAACCATAGTATTTCCTCATACCTCTTTCCTGATGGTTAGTTCCAGCTGCTCTGGGGTGAGTTCTCCCTTTAGGTCATGAAGGTTCTCATGGAGATTCTCCTTCCTCCTGGGCGTGTAAGACACAAAGTCCTTTTCCCAGTGTAAAAATACAACTGGCTCCTCCCGGACACAGAAGAATATAATCTCCTTTTTGGGAATTACGTTGAGATGAAGAGATATTTCAATTAAATAATTGACACGATGATGATAATGGATTATTCACATTTATGATGTCTAAAATTGTGCATGAGGTAGTGTCTTCGGACTCATGTGTTGCTTGACAGAATATTTAAATTACTGCATGCATTATCAACATGGAGCAGTGCTGACCTCATGACCTGCTGCCTGGAGTCTCTGGAGGACCTGTTTGAAGCCATTCAGACTGGGCTGGCCCATGCCATAGATAGGGTAGTTCCCTTGAGCTTTGCGAAAGTTTGGGGCCCCATAGTTCCCTGTGGTACTTAAGACATCTGTTCTGCTGTACACATCCTGAACTATAAAATATTCCCCCTATAGAAAGTAGAAACACAGAATTGAGCAACTCTGTGCATGGATATTGTCATTCTCAAAAAACAGTGTACGGTAATATTTGACCTGCCTCTTCAAAAGCAACAAACAAAGCATAGCAACAGCAAGTTTCTCTGCACTGATGATGTAACTGAATCAATCCTGGTAAACCTGTCGGAATACTCAGGGAAAGTTTTCGTTTCCCAGATATTCTGGTTTTCGATTTCCTTTTTTGGGCAAAAGCTTGAGGGATATACTTAAAAAAGTACAGTTTGTGACCTTACCAATATAAGGTAATGCTCAGGCATGGTGTCAGATATTCTGCCCACTGTGTAGTTGGCTGTGAGAAGATCATCATGAATCTGGAACTCTTCTTTACAATTATACCTGTTAACATAGTGAACATTGTCTATGAGAATGAAAAATAGTTAAAAAGAAACTGAATCATGTATAATGCATGATGTCATGACATGTCATTGAAAGATAAGGCACCCAAAGGTACATAATGTTCCTGTTGAAAAAGGTCAGATATATTCAGAACACACGTTTGTCCTCATACACCGGCATGTCTCTCCACAAGACTGCACTAACCTTGACAAAGGACTAGAGACATTAGTTATATTGGTAACAGTTTACTTGACAGTATCGACATAAGAGTGACATGACACTGTCATGAACACATGACACTGTCATGACACATGAACTCTAACCCTAAACCTAACCTTAATCCTAACCCTAACCTGTTATGACAAAAACCGAATGACACTTAATGAGAGAAGCGTTATGTCATTAACGTTTATGACTTGTTGATGACACGTTCATGACAGTGTCATGTCACTCTTATGTCGATACTGTCAAGTAAAGTGTAACCGTTATATTTAACTTTAGTGGAACCTCATTGATTGTAAACTATGTGTTCATGTTACCTACAAATAACTTTGGAAACTCCAAAGAACTTTGGATGCAGATGACAAATTACCTTTGGGCATCCTGATTCTATTCCAATCCAGTCATGTTGCAAAGATTGAAATGTGAAAGTCTGTCATGCACTGATAACTTCCTATGTGATGCTTACGTGATAAAGACTGGAGCCACTTTGTTGGTGATGATGGACTTGGCCTTGTTGTTCAGAAAGCTGACCATCTGAGGGGAGCTGTTGCCAGTGGAGAGTCTGTCTGTGGCCATCCGCTTGGCACGTAGGATGTCTTTTTGTTTGGGTGAAGTGAAAGACTGCTGTGCTGTGCTAGCACTTGTTCCCATAATGCATGCCCTGTTGTGAAAAGAGAAGCACGAAAACAGTCCCAGACGTGGTAGGTGGACTAATGAATTTGTGGACATCCTGGTCATGCAGCACTTTTAACAAATTGTATGACAGAGAAATGGATTGCTTGTGTTTTGCCCTTCTAAGTGTTTAGAAAAAAGCCAACACAATCTCCTCTCACAACATTTCAATAAAAAGGTCAAACGAACAACAACAAATATAATTGACATTATTTGTCAGACATATGTCATGGGTACATATATCAGTGCAACCTCCTTCTTCCTCCATCCTCCACACCATTACCACGTTACATCATGCTGTGGACAGAGCCCCTTTTGCAGTGCTCAGCTATGAGTCACTCAGGGCCGTGGGAGTGTGAGTGGGTTTCTCCAGCAGAGCGAGCTGCCACATTGAAAGCAGTGAAGGGTGAAAGAAAAAGAACAGCAACAATCCCAGCTGCAAGGAGTGGACCGCTTTGACAATACATAAGTAAAGGTCAATGAGCATCCATCATCCAACGTTTTCCTTTTTACTAATTAAACTTTATAGCCTTACGAGTTCTTTGTACTCCCATTTTGTCTTGGTGTTTTTTTCTTGATTTCAGCCATCTTCCACAGTGTCCTTTTAAACAAATCTAAATGCAGTAATTGTTAGATGATAGGTGTCTTGATATAATCCATATTTCTGTGACAGATTAAAGCATAAACTGGAAACAGCTGAAGAACTAAAAAAGGTATATGCATGCAGAGTGATGTCCGTATCACTCTATGTGAATATGCAGAGTCTGTCCGTATGTTCTCTCTCTATATATCTTCGTCTCACGCTGCATGTCTGCCTTCTCATTTATAGCACGGTCCAACCTCTGGGTACATCTGGCAGCCAGACGGTAGAGTGGGTTGGATCAAGTATTCCCAGGGACAGCCTTCTTCTCATGGAGCACACCAGAGATCAACCCCCAAAAGCCCCATAACAGGCTATGGAAATCACAGATATGTCGTAGAATCACAGATATCATATCACGGTTTGTGATTCTGGTGGAAGATTTGAGCTCAATTGGCAAACAATACACTTACCCTCCATCCACCTCATGTGTGTTGGTTGGCAGGGATATAAATCCAAACCATTATCGTATGTCTTTTTTTCATTTGCAGAGCAAAAACTGTACAGCCACCTGAGTTGTTTTGAGAGCACACACAAAACAGATAGAGGTCCATGAACAGCAATTAGCTGAATTTAACAGAGAGTGTACTGGAATAGAATTGCAGACCGCACCTTTAAGTGTCTCATGAATTGCATGATGTAGCTAACTGACAAATAAATGTTAGGATCTAAATTGCATTACGTCAGTCATGTGGAAATGTTGGAATATATTCAGAGGGTAAACATTAATTAGCCGTCTAAGACACATTAGTACAGTACGCTGTGTTTGGAAAATAGGCTCCCACTAGATTTTCATGTAAAAAAATATTTTTTTTGCATATATATTGCAATTTTTAAAATATAGAGTCTAAGGAACAAGATTTTTTTGTCTTCAAATTTTCACGATCCATCTTTAGTGTTTTTATCTGTATGTTTTAAAATAAGCGATTATATCTAGTCCGAAAAGTGATTTTCACATTTTCTTCTGATTTTTTGACAATTAATTCCACTTTTTGCACACAAAACCCACAGATAATGTAGAAAGGTTGTTGGTTCTAAAACAATATCCATAGTTTTTAAACTTTTAGTGTCTGAAAAGTGTAAAAACACCTCCTCCCTTGGTGTCTATATCAAAAACTTTTTCTTAAAATGTCTTAATCTTTGCTTCTCTTGATGCTTTCCTTGACCTGCCATGACATTCTGTTGTCTACCTTAAGAGAAATTTGTCTTGAAAATAATCTATAATAGTACAGGCAAGATAGTACACCACTAGGTGTCATAGGCATTGGTAGTTAAGTAGCAGTAGGCAAAATTAACAAACAAAAGAATTTAAGGTACAAACAAACAGACAAACCACGGATAAATTACAAACAAACAAACAGACAGACAAACCACGGATGGCCCTCTCACAGCCTGAACTAAACAAATAACTCAAGGGAAAACATTGGTCAGACACTAAACCATGTGCATTTGCTCTCTTTAATCTGGTACGCCCTCCAAATGAGCCTGGGACAGTTGGTCAAGGCTAAAGTTAACACCATCTTGGTCACTGTGATGCTAAGCACTAGTCCTGGTGTGGACTATGGCTACCCTCAATGAGTCTCCAACTACAGGGTTACTGAGGCCTGGCTCCCTCCGGATACCCCCATGAGGCTGTGGAGCAGCCAGTGCTGGTAGGCTGGATGAATCTTGACTGGTGGGAACAGGTTTAAGCTCGGAGCGATGCATGGTCTTAAGGGGGCCCTCCTCCCCATACGGCCTGATCTTATAGTGTGTGCCAATTCCATCGAGACACTCCACAATTTCTTACTTCGTGGACACCCACGTATCCTGGATTTTGTGGCGACCATGAAAATGGTTCTTGCAAAAGAGTGTACATTACATTACATTTAGCAGACAATTCTTGACCAAAGTCACTTACATACTGTATGTCAGCTATATTACAAGGGATTACATTGTCCCTAGAGCAACTTGGGGTTAAGTGCCTTGCTCAAGGGCATTATAGTGGAAGCCGGGAATTGAACCGACAACTTTCAGGCTACTGCACGCTAGAAAAAGACTAGAGTGCCAGGTGGAGTGCCAGGTACTCTTGATGTTGCACCACCCAATCAGTCGGTGGACTGTCCCTGTGGTCACCTCCAGTATTTCCAAGTAGGTGGTCGACTGGTAACTGTGGCTTCTGACCGAACATCAGCTCGTATGGGGAGTTCTGTGTGGACTGGTACACGGTGGTATTATAGGCGAACAGGAGCTGAGGGAGCAACTGGGGCCATTTACGTTTCTTTTCAGGGGGTAAGTTTGTGAGCAATTCATGAAGTGTCCTATTGAAATGTTCACATTGACCATCCCCTCTGGATGATAAGTGGTGGTTCTACTCTTTGTTATGCTTTAGATGTCACACAGGTGCTTCAACAGCTCCCCCTCAAAGCTGTGCCCCTGATCAGAGTGGATTCTCCTTGGCACGCCATACACATAGAACCATCTCTCAGTTAAAATCTTAGCTACGGTGAAATCTCTCTGATCAGGGGTGGAAAAGGCCTGGGCCAACTTTGAGAAAACATTTATGACTACCAGAACATTCTCTTGTCCTGTGCTAGCCCAATCCAAGAGAGTAAAGTCAATCGAGATTATCTACAAAGGCTTAGTGGCTTACAGATTTCCCAAGAAGGTTCTGGCTTGGGTTGTCTTGCTTTAGCAACCACACAGTGCTCACACTCAAAACACCACTTTTGCAACTCATGCCACATCTGGGGCCAGTAGCACCTCTGGCATATCAAATCTGTGGTCCTGTCCACCCCCAGATGGCCATGGTTGTTGTGTAGGCTAGTGAGCACTTCGACTCGCAACACCTTAGGCAGTAAAAGCTGCAGCACTGGATCCCTGGAAGGAGGATCGCTCGGTACAAGGTCCCATCCACTTCCTGTATCTGGGACCACTGCTTTATCAGCTGCTGGACTTCCCTTGGTTCACTCCACTTGTCTTAACGGGTAGGTGGTCGTCCCTGTCGCCAAAACCACAGGTATCTGGAAATACAGGGATCAGTCCCTTGCAGGCCTTTCAGGTCTCTTTTGGTTCGACCAGGGATGGTGTCATCCAAGAGTCTTGGATAGGTGCACTCGAGGCTTGCATGTTGGCTATGGCAATCGGCAGGGGGACGTCCAGGCCGTGTGACACAGATCGCACAGTGTTAGTGTATAAGTATATATACTCTTTTGATCCCGTGAGGGAAATTTGGTCTCTGCATTTATCCCAACCTGTGAATTAGTGAAACACACTCAGCACACAGTGAACACACAGTGAGGTGAAGCACACACTAATCCCGGCGCAGTGAGCTGCCTGCAACAACAGCGGCGCTCAGGGAGCAGTGAGGGGTTAGGTGCCTTGCTCAAGGGCACTTCAGCCGTGCCTATGGTCAGGGTTCGAACCAGCAACCCTCCGGTTACAAGTCCGAAGCGCTAACCAGTAGGCCACAGCTGCCTCGTTAGTGGGGCTTGTGGGAAGCCTATAAAGGGCATCGGCATTGCGATTAGCTGTCCCAGGACGATATTTCATGTTGTAATCAAAGAGGGCAAGCTGAGAAACCCAGCACTGTTCCAGAGCGCCCAGTTTCGCACTGCAGGTATTGGAGGGGATTGTTGTCAGTGTACACGGTGAACTTGTTGCCCAGGAGATACTTGCATTTTTTTTTCTGTGATTGCCCACTTGACTGCAAGGAGTTTCATGGCACTATACTTTGACATGTTCCTCTCACTTGGCCACAAGCCCCGGCTAGCAAAGGCTATTGGTCGCTGTAACCCATCCTTCTCCTGTCACAGAACAGCCCTCAATCCTGCATGGCTTGCATCCGTCTCTAAGATAAAGGGATGACTGAAATCGGCATAACCTAGGACAATTTTTTTTTGTAATTGAAATGTATGCAAATTAGTGCATAATTAATGAGATATTGTTAAATTACATCCATAAACATATATTTTCAGAAAACTTGTAATGCAAAAAAAATATTGTCTCTACATAAATAATCAACTAGTAAAGTTTCATAAAAATATCAAGGAGTTCAATTTTGTACCTTATTCACCCTTTCTATGTCGCCTATGGAGGCCAGTTTTAGGCCGCAAATGCTAATTAGCAGGTTTAAAACTAAAAAATCAGCTAAGTATATATGATATTCAGAATCAGCACCCAAAAATTAGGCAAAATACCCTCTTTACCAGTGTTTTCTCACATTTGACCTCCAAGTGATAGTAGTCCCAGTCTTAATTATGCATTATATAAATTATGATGTCATCTAAGTGTGAAAATGGATCATGAAAATTTGAAGACAAAAAAAATCTTGTTTCTTAGACTCTATACTATCAAAATATGCAAAAAAAAACAATTTTTACAAGAAAACACATTACAAGACACCTACATGCTTGTACATAGCTAGTTGGTGAATATCCCATGTCATCAGATAGTCATTGAGAAATCAGGGGCCTGGAAAAAGATTTCCTTGAGACCATTATGAGGGTGGACTTTCTGTAAGGTCAAATCTTATTATACTGTCCCTTCTGGGGAAATGCCCTGACATGTAAGTGACACACACATTACAATATCCTTGGTTTATTTACAGTTTTAAAAGGCCATGACCCCATGAGACAAATAAAAGATTATGGGTCTTCTGGGTAGAACATATGGTCAGTGATAGAATTATGGTTCTCACTTAACATTTGGTCTGCACAAAGACAGCATTGCTAGACCACATGCACTTTTGTCACATCATACCAGAGTGAAGACACAAGATGAACAAGCAGAGACCATGCCTTTCACTTGATCCACACATAACAAGCAGAGACCATGCCTTTCACTTGATCCACACATAACAAGCAGAGACCATGCCTTTCACTTGATCCACACAGAGCAAGCAGAGACCATGCCTTTCACTTGATCCACAAAACAGTTTGTCATACGCATCAACCCCTTGATTTCCCCCTCACAGAGTACCATTATTTCCATATTTCACTGGAACAAATGGGCATGAAATGTCTTAATTTCTTTCTTCTTTTCTTGTGTAGCCTACATCGTAAGCTCAAGGCCCTGTGCAAATCTAGATTAAACCTCAAGCACACACAAATGAAGCCAGTTAAGCAAGAGAAGAAATCCCCAAATCAAATATTTCAATATTTCAATATTACTTGAAATGCTGACAGTTCATCGGGCGTAATACATCAATTCAAGGGAGACTGAGGGAGAGACAAAGGAAGAGAGAGAGAGAGAGAGAGAGAGAGAGAGAGAGAGAGAGAGAGAGGGGGGAGACGGAGAAGATTGGATTGGGGTGGCACATCACCTGGCTCTCTGCTCTGTCTCACACCATCCAGTTGTCCTGTGTTTGGGTGTGGAGGATGAATAGTGGCAGCGGCCGGTGAATTGGCGACTCACTGAGACATCCTCCTCTGCCCTGCCTCCTCACAGGTGAGCTCCAATCATTTCTGCTGCCACCGGCCCCGAGACCAGGCTCTGACCTAAAGACATGCCCAGGACAGCAGATTAGACGCCTCTGGCTGCCGAGACTGGGCAAAAAGAGCTGGAACCTCAGGAAGCCACCTCACTGGTGTGTTCTCTTCCACAGACTGACGAGTGATGACTGGGACTGTGAGAGGATGTGTGGGAGAACCTCTCTCTCTCCATCTCTCGCACTCACTCTCACTCTCACACACACACACACACACACACACACACACACACACACACACACATGCCTGGCCAATCACCCACTCAATCGCCTGGCAACAGACCATGTACAAAACAGGAGCTTCAGCAGACGCTGAGCATATATGACTAGCACTCTCAAAATCAATACTTTGCATAACAAGAGTCTGTTGTAACCATGCAAGCATATTTATTTTAAAGTGTCTAAGCATGATGAACATGAAAGTGTTACCACATGTAATAATGTAATATTGGTGTTCATTACTTAACCGAATATATTGGTATTACACGATAATGAATCATGTATCCACAGTGTATTGCTAATTGAAATCATGTTGTGACAGGGTCATCAATCAGCATTTAAAATCCATGATTGTTTTATACAATGGAAGTTGTATTATATTTATCCCGTCCAATGAAAAAACCCTCCTTGCAACAATGTGGAGGATATATCATTTAAATATAATGATCCAATATGCCGGCATAGAGGGACAAGAGGGGCATGCATTGATAAAATGCTTGTACAGCAAGATAACTTGCATATGGTTATTTGCTTTAACATATCAACAGGGAAGGTGGGCAGTAGAATAGTCAGCACTTATCATTCATAGATAGATAGATAGATAGATACTTTATTGATCCCCAGGGGAAATTCAAAGTCTCAGTAGCATACAGACAACACACACACATTCACTAACAGCAGAAAAAAGTAATTAAAAGTATATAATATAAAAACACAACTAGCCAATAAGGACAGTAGAAGATAAAGAATATACTAAATATACTAAAATACAAATTGTACTAACTAACACAATCTAAATCAATTCTAAAAATAGTATCCACATAGTGGTGATTAATCAATCAAGAGGCGCTTGCAATGACTGAGGCAGGGACTGAGCCTGTGATTCATGTCCACAAGTATAGTATGGTTGTAGGCCAGTATTTAGCTCAGCAGTAGCTCAGTCTCCCATATATTTTGAATACTACACTGCTATTTATGTAAATACTTCCCTCTCCTGTACATCATTGCCTGTCATGAATCCTCCTTCAACATAACAAACACTCTGTGAAATATTAACCTCACAAGATATTTATGGCATCAGTTGAACTGCTTTCTAAGAGATTATTTCATGTAACAAAAGGACTGCGCACTCCAGCTAGGCTTACAGGCAGTTTTCCGGTGAACACAGCCTGTTGCCACAGGTTTCCAAGCAACCGGTCACTCTTCACACAAGTCCTTCATATATGCCAAGCTCAAAAGGACCGAAATAACTCCGGGGAAAATAACCTTTAAACACACCAGTTCCCAGTGTATCTTAAATTATATATACAGTAACTGTATTTGAAAACCTACAGTATGGTAGTGACTAATGTAATTATGCCACTAACCTCCAAATAGGTGCATCCTCATTCAAGCTGAAACCCCTGTGGTGTTAACAGGTCTGGACCCACATTATTGGTTTGAGTAGCATACTACTTTGAAAGGCAATAGGAGTTGAGGACTTTGCAAATGTAGGCCCTTATGCCAAACATCCGCATGTTCCAAACAGGTACAGGTACTTCGCTTGTCTTACCACATAGCTCACCGTATCAGTTGGCTTAAATACTAAAAAGATATATGAGACATGAAATTGTGGGTCCCAAGACCAGACCAGTTAAGAACCACTGCCTTAAACTGACTTTATCACATCGATAAACAATTAACAAGACTGACATCCAGGTTCTCACCAGACATTGAGTGGCTTCACTCAATATAAACAATCATAGAAACAAAACATGAATCAAGGCCAAGGACTTTAATTGGACAAAATAAGTCCATGATCCATTTGACATTGAAAACCAATCCCACAGACCTGAGCACTACAGGAGGATGAAGTTACTAAAAGCTAGAATTGTGAACACAACAGTTCTTAAAGAGCCCCGTAAACCTAGACAAGGAACAGAACTGCTGTGCTCACTATGCCCTCACTGCCTGGCTGTGGAGTGTGAATTATTGAAATACAGAATTACCAATCTCCATATGACTCGGCAACAGTGCCTTACAAAAAGACTTTAAAACATAATAGTAGTTTTTATGAAGGAACTTTATTGATCTTGCTGTAACAGTGTCCAATGGCATTGGCATTTCATTGAAAAATAAAAGATAATTCAGGGATTTGAACAAAAACATAATCTTTTTTTTTTCAATCTCATATGCGACATAATACAAAATCGTTCAGACCTTACAGGCCACTAACATGTTTCAAATCCATCAATGATACTTCTGACCAAAAAAACAAACAAACAGAAAACCCACAAAGCTAATGATTTATAGTGTATTCACTGAGAACAGTGAAATTTGAAACAAAAACACATGATCTGATTATTCAATTACCAAAATAAGAGAGAAAATGATTCCCTTTGCTTTGACATGGTGTTCCATCTATAGTATTTTGATTGAAATGGAGGAATTACACCGGCATGGCTGGCTGTTTTTTCTTCAGTGGCTAAAGATGATTAATAACACATAATCTGAATATTGTTTGGCTTGTCAATTTTTGACCAAAATGTCAAATAGCTCATAACTGAAATCCTTTATAGAAATCTTAACAGCTACCAGAGCTAAGAGCTACAAGCAACTTTGATCATTCAGCGAAAAGATCATTTCCCATTACACCTCTCATAGTGTAGCCAGGAGAAAAAAAAAAAAACATTTAGCCACAGAAAAGTTAATCTCCAAAAATATAATTTCTCAGATAACAGACACAAGAGTGGCTTGATCTTTGCCTCAAAGGAGGAAGAAAAGATCCAGGTGAGACAAACAATGCTGGAAATGAATTCAAAGGAGCCATAACTCAACAGATGAAATTCACAGCCTCTAAGCTTAGTAAAGTAAGGCATGGGCACAGACACAGAAGAGAAAACATTGAGCAAGTAGAAACAAATTAAATGAAGCACAGAGGGCGATGTATTGATCACTGTGCAGGAGACAGGCTCTCTCACCAAAGTCATCTTTCCCTTTTACCTCCTATGCTCCTACTTTTAAAAAAGATGACTGTTGGCTACAGTACGGTATTTAAATAGGAACTTAATTTGAACCAATTTCATAGATTTTCACACTGAAAGGTGATGGGAAGTAATAAAGGTGAAAATGCATAGAGGAGAGTTGGAAAAAATTCAAGTTTTTCACAAAAAAATCAATTTAATCTAATGAGTGTCAGGTCACCGAGCTTGTGCGAGTGTGTTGTTTCATCTCTTCATCTGATCTTTAACTGCCAATTGACTGGTGGTTTTTTAGTATTATATTAATCTCTACAGATGACCTGACAACATTTCAGTGCTTTCCTACCTCTGACCCAGTATTTAAAGTTTGAATATAAAGTAGCAATTTGATTTAAATGGGGTTTGAATGGGCTTTTGGGCTTTACTGACATACTTTTCATTATGCCAGATAAGTGTGGTAAAGTCTGTAAATCTCATATTTACTTAGTGCATGTGCCTCACTGAAACACAACTACTGAATCCAACACCCGTGAAGAGCCTTCAGATTTCACAGATATTAATTTAAAGGTCACTTTACCTTGACACTTATGATAGTATATGTGTGAAAATGGTATTAAAGTATAACAATAATTACAATAATTGAAATTTATCTCACAAAAATAGAGGCAAATCATACATCTAGTGAGACTTCGGTCACATTGGCGTTAATTTATGAAACAATCTGTAAAAAATAAGACTTCTGACTAGATGCAAAGGCTGACTGAGTGTCTTTGTTCTACAGATATTTCAGCATGGACTTTTACAGGGCATGAATGGTGGTGCACAGTGGAATTGTTTGGAGTTACATATCACATGTATATAAGGGGAGAAAATTGCCCTTAGAATGATGTTTATGCTGGAATAGACATGATTCATTGTGCAACATCTTAAATCAAATATGAATAACTGAATATTCCTAGAAATAGATGTCAAACTCACACCAGCAAGTAATGGGCATAATAGGCCTGGAATGAATTTGCTGTTGTTCATAGACAAGGGACAGCTGATTAATGCTGATCTCCCAAATTCACCAAATACACCTAACAGACTCCAAAAAAGAGCTTATAGATACTTTTTTTAGGGTATGGTTTTCAGTTTTTTTCCGAATTTGTTAATGTGGCAATCCAAATATAACTGTGTACCATAAATGTCCACTCAACTCATTCATTCTTCATGGATTAGACAGACAATGTGAGTAGTCAAAGACTGAGTTATCTAGCAATAGAATGCACCCTGATAGTAAAACTGATTTTGTCAGTTTGAATATGTTACTTCTGGGCACTTCTGTCACATATTCCTTTAGTTTGTGGCCATGAAACAGGTTTTCTGCAGTGCCCCTGAAAACTAACCAGATGAAGGCAACATCTACATTAGTTTTCCTGGGCTGCAGCAACCTGACCTGAAGTCAAGTGTAATCCCCATGGGTGATAAAGAACCAGCAGCTAATGAGAGAGCAAAAGGAGATGGCTGAGAGGCCTTATGATATTGGTTTCTACAAGCCAAGCCACTGGCACACATGCGCCAGGTTCATCCTTCTTATTTCTTCATCTTGTTTCTCCTTTGCTTAGATGTCCATCTCAAACTGAGCATCTTCACCTGAAACACAAGGTCATTGATGTTGAGGCCTAATTTAAGACATTGTGACAGACACTCGAGACATATTTCCTTATCTAATGCAAGACATTTGATTGAAATAAAACTAGGCATAAATCGGTTCAGTAATTAGTAGAGCTTTTTAACATCTGGTGGAACATAGTGGAGGTTTACTTCAAATTACAGTTTGTAGTCAATATTTTACAGGAATGGTGAGACTGTTGTGAGAACGTCCTCCTCTGTGTGCTCGCATGAGGTCATGACCATTAAATTGGCGAAATGATTTTGCCTGGTAACTAAATTAGCATTAGTATTTGTGCAAGAGTATCAACGCCTTGCCAGGTGCATTGCCAGTCAAACAACGTAGAACCTTTAACTGAAAGGCCACTTGGCAGAGACAAAATGGTTTGGATCTACACCTTTCCTACCAGCTGCTAACCTTGGTTGTAAGAGCACATCAAATGCTGGAAAATGAATTTCCCAAAAAGGATTTTAAAAATACTAAAAATACACTTTTGGAGGGATCTTATGGAAAATGTGGAGGCTTACCTGTTCCTGGTTTGGTGTCACGGTTGTTAATGTTATTAGCTTGATTCTTCTTATTTTCATTAAGGACATTTTGGCTGGTTACTCCAGGGATGATGGGCAGGTGTGCTGGTGGGGTCTGGGCTATAGGGGAGTTACGTCTATCCAACAGAAACTTCCGATCATAGATGATCCGGGTTCCTGCAATAAAACACAATATACAACCCAAATCAAATCATTTCAGTGCCCATTTACATAATACAACATTTCCAGTAGTCTTTTTTTTTTTACTAAACTCTCATAATACCTTACACTTTAATACACTTTAAGGCACTGTAACAAATACATACAAGTCAGTGCCACCGATGACACAATGGTGTGTTCAAGACATTCAAACTCCACACAGAGCCTCATTATGACAGACCAATTTCAAGCAATTACCCATATACATTCAGAGAAAGCTGTTATTCCATTACAATTTGACTCTTGGACAGCACAATCAACTTGGCAACAAACATGGGGATTCAAAATTGAATGCCTTCACCTATTTCTGAAGAATTCAAGTAACAGATTTCATACACTGCCATCAAAATGCAATTTGAGGATTTTCTGTCTCCAATACCTGTTGCCTAGAAACAGTATACCTCGTTGGCTCTCAGGGAAGTATTCTACCGGCCTGGAGAGAGTGATAAATTACCATTCCCATTCATCTTACGAAGTATGTAAATGGCCCACAGTCTTCACTTCAGATGGGCTCAGTTCCAGGGCATAAAACTAAGAGTGAAGCTATTGAGAATGAGGAGATGTTGTCAGGACACAGCGCCCCGCCCCCGATATCACAGCATCCGCCATGTTTACAGGATACCCGCTAGAACGTTCAGTGTTTCCCACAGAATTGAATTCCATTTGTGGTGGTTGGTTTGCAAAATTAACTTGAATACAACAGTTTTTAACAAATTAGCACAGCGTGGTTATGATGCTAACCAGATTTAAGCACAATTTAGTACAACCTGGAAAATCATTGTGTGGTGGTCAATGTTGATATTGTGGTGGACCGCCACAAATAAGTCAATGTATGGGAAACACTGACGTTTACTGTCTACGGCTAGAATGCGTTCATTGTGTTGTTAGCAGAGTTGTTGTGATTCTGCACTACTTTAAGATGCCTGGAAGACACTGCAGTGTGAAAACTGCTCCATGTGCACTTGGAAACCTTAGAAACCATATGTTGCGTTTTTTTTGTTTCCCCACATGGAAAAGGATGAGGCTACATGTTGATGTCTGCTGGGCTGAGCTGTAGGCCTACATGACTTTTGGCTGATCTATACAATAAGGGACGTTCCACTTCAAGTCAGCCAGGGATCATCAACCATTTTATTTTTCTGTTCCCTGATAATGAGGAATTATGTATTAGGTTTCACCCACCTTTACCTTTAATGTTTGTCTACAGTGCACCTTTAAGGGCTAACATAAAACTATATAAATATCCTACTACATCAATCTAATGAAAGGTGAGTGTGTTTTTGTGCTATTGTGGGAAATATGAGCTTGATTATGATGATGATGATGATGAATCTTACTATTTATAAATCATGTTTGGTTTTCAAGCTGAAGCTTATAAAAATGTCTGTGGATATCTGTGTGTATCTGTCTTTTATGCTGCATATTGGGATATTAATGTTGGGGCACCCACTATTCAAATGTTGTGGGTGTGACATCTGTGCACTAAGCTGATCGGGATGTCTCTAAAATCTGACTATTATCTAAGGGTGACGTGTGACACAGGCAAAATGGCCGATTGCCTGAGGTGTGATTTAAAATGTCAAAGGGGTTCGGTCTGGAGGTGCAAATACATGCTTGTGTTGCCTTTTTCTCTCAGGTAAACATTGTCAATCAAGCAGTTCACTGCTATGCATAGCCTCTTGGATGTGCTATTTCTTTAGCAAAATGACAAAATGTCTAACCAATCAAATGTAGGACTTCTGTGCAGGGATTGGTCTAGATAACTCCATGTGGCTAGCTAGTTTTTATATCACATCAACATTCAGAGATTAGTAATATTAATATCTATCCCAATTAACAGATAGGCTACCATAAGTTAACACAGCCAAAGCTATTATGTATGTAGCATCTAAGCAGCTACCATCTGTCAGGCATACTTGTTGCTACCCTAGAAAATTGTGGTGGGGTCAGTGCTGCCTAGTTTTACCATTTGCTTGTTATGATATAGCAACTGCTAACTCTACTATTTTAATACAGGATAACTTGATATCTGTGCAAATTAATCTTAAGTTAATGCAATTCAGTTTAATTTATATAGGACCTATCTGTGAGGCCAGCTGGGTAGAAAGATGAGTATGTAGGCCTACACATCAGGGGAGGCATGCTAGCATAGGCTACATACATAACATACATAGGCCACTACAAACATGATACAGAGTTACTGGAGGAAGAAAATGGGGAGAGGCAGCATTCAATAGGCTATAAAAACTAAAAGCAATGTTTGATTCTGTGCTCAAAGTTCAAATCAGCTTGCGAAACACAAGATTTGATTTGTTAAGATGTCACCATAGCTTACTCACACCAGCATAACTGGAAGAGAAAGCAAAGGACAGCATGTGTGTTCCTCGCTGCCTGTTAAATGAGCAGTTTTATTGCAAAGGCTTGTATCACAATACAAGTTGTGAGGGCTGAAAGAGCAACAAAAGAATAAACATTCTAGCCGAGTAGATAATGACGTAATACAGTATCCGGTATTGCTGGTTTAGTTTAGTGGCTCATTCAACACAGTTTGTGTTGGAGTATGCCTTTAATGTTATCTGTAACTGGTTTCGCCAAAGCTTACAAATGTCACCTGCAAATATCGATCGGTTTTGCCAATTTATATGACGTGGCTTACATACATGTTGTGTGTGTAGCCCACAGACATGGCGATTTATCAACACACAATTTCTGAGAGGAATGGTGGTAATTACAGGCCTTAAAACATATGCCATACTGGTATCAATTTCACTGTAATAATGTAACAAACATGCTTCTCAATCACTGCGTTGATGCTCGGCCAATCAGGTTCTTCAAACCGACAGCATAGGCGGCGCAGCAAAGCTTTGTTTTTGTTTTGCGCGAAGATCGGGTTGTTGTTGGATAAGACTGAGGCACAGGCCGCATTGTTGTGAGCCAACATACAATTTAAGTAGGCATAACAATCGACAACTAACACTCCCCGGTTCTCCGACATATCAAATGCACTATATGTTTGCATTACCTCCCGGAGTGGTGGAAAATAAAGTGCCTCCAGGGGTGGTGCAATAATCATGAGGTAGCTGCGTTGTGTCGTTGATCAGCACCGTCCTGGTCGGGATGGCCCGGCTCTCACTATGATGACGACTGGTCGACATTGCATCAAACAATCACAAAACAAATAATAGCAAACTAAAGATGTTAGGCTATCTTGCGGGAAGGTGGTATCCCGGACCCGTCCCCCTCTCTCTTTTCTCTCCAAACAACCTTCCTTGTTGCTCAGCTCGCTAACCCAGCCTTCAGCACGGTCCCCTCCCTCCACCAGGCAGGAAGCGAAGCATGTGTGTAGAGGATATTACGTCATTAGCTGAGGCTGTCTTCATTTTCGCGTAACTACTTTTATATTTCAACATAGACCCGTTATCATCATCATGTATTGAAATGTGTGTAGTCGTAAATACAATTTCACGCAGTTAAACGTGGTATTGGTAAATTATCTGAATGCAGTCCTGCAATATATTTAGATAGCTGGCAATGAGTTTGTGACAATAAACACCACGGTGTGGTGGGTTAACATAAATGTATAAAAGTATTTACAATCATATCATAAAATGAGGGATAATGCAAGAGGCTATTCTTTGAAGCACGCCTCTTCCTCTTCCTCGTCCTCTTAATTCACAACTGCGCATGCGGCCTTTGGTCCTTTCAAAGCCGAGTGCAGCACCGTGTACGTCGTTCACCAATCGATGCACACACAGTAGTCTGAAAACAGCAATAACGCTAACACCATGAGTTTCACAATCGAAGAGAGAGGAAATCCAAACACCCTGAGTTACAGAGTGTATTTCAGTAAGTATAATTATTTTACAGTGTATCGGGATTTTATTCGTGGGTAGTCTACTGATGGACCGTAACGTTTAGTTTCCACGTGTCATTCATTATAGTGTCAATCATGGTCAAATCAGTTAATAACCATAGTGATTTGGGCGCATAGTGCATTTGGGCATACTTTTCGGTGTGCTTTAATTGACCATTCAATGATCAGCAGGTTTTCTCTGCAATATGCTGAGATATTGCCCAACCAGTTCTGCCGGGTTAGGGTTGTGTGTTGTGTAGGGTTGTGTGTGGACGCCTGTGTTCCTTGTCGAGTCATGGAAGGAAGTGGTCGACGGTTATCAGTCTTGATTCGCAACGGAAACTGCACCTAAACTTTCACTTTCTGCAGGAGAAAGTTCTTTTCGAGAAGCAAAGGCAACGGCAGATGTCCATGTACTGTGCACACACTACTGCATTTTACAATTCTGCAGTTATTCCAGTGGTCAAAATTAAAGCCCACCAAAAATATTGAGTAGCCTAATCACTGAAGGCCTACGTGTTGGCTACAGGCCTGAGGCTCAAATGTTGAGACGTCATAAGGTGATTAGATTTGACATAATTTATCTCTCTTATAGAAAACTCTGATGGGAAGTACATCTCACCATTCCATGACATACCTCTGTATGCTGATGAAAGCCAGGTACAGGTTCAATGGACTTTTCCTTTTTAAGAAGTTGACAGCAAATCTTTTAGTACCCTACTGTAAATGGACACTTAAGTGATCACTTAATTTCCCACTCTAATGACATTGACCATTTCTGCCAAAAGGCCATGTTGAAATCTTGAGATAAGAGGTCATGTTATAGGGAGTGGTAACCTTCCCAGCATTGAAATATAACTCATATAATTTATTGTGTACTTGTATAATAATACAATATTTTTTAGGCAACTCTAGTACATTTATAATAATATTTACCTTATTGAATGTAGCCACAGACTTTATAAGGGAGGTGATGTAGCTATCCCCCATTTAACCAACATTAAGCCGTAGGCCATTTATGCTACAAAAAGTAATTGTATTCTTTGAAGTGTTTGCTGTGTTGAATACTTGTAGGCCTTAACCCACACCAATTTGTCTGTAGAATATTTTCCATGTAGTCATTGAGGTACCTAGATGGACAAACGCAAAGATGGAGGTAAGTGTATCTCTCTTACTATATGCCTTTTTTTAAGATTTCATATCTTTAATATCAGTAATGAACAAGGTGTGGTGATTAATCACATTGATTTCTATAACCTTAAGAGTTGCATTCATCAACTGACACAACTTCATGGCAAAAGGAAAATGAGATTTTAGATTTTTTTTATTTAAAAAGTAATTCCATTTACTCAGTAACTTCATTTTTGGCACTGATTACGGCCTTGAGTCTTCTTGGATATGGCGCAACAAACTTTTGCACACTTTGCTTTTGGGATCTTTCCACCATTTGTCTATGCAGATCTGCTCAAGCTCTGTCAGATTGCATGGGGACCATTGTTGGACAGAAATATGCAGGTCTGAGATGTTCGAGTGTAACAGAGGTCGTAATTCGTCCGCCGCTCACGGCCCTCGAACCCGCCACCTCGACACACACCGGCATGGTAGTCGAACGCTCTAACCACTGAGCTAAAAGCCCAGGCTTCCAACTCAGCGGTTAGAAGTGTTCTTAAGGTTAGGGCTGTGAGGATTTACACGGGCAACTAACACGCTAGCTCAGTTCGCCTCCATTACACAAGCTGTTCCTAAGCCACTTCTGCACCCAGGGATGTTGGCCAAGACAAAAATGTGGTTGGGCACGGAGGGGTGGGGGTGTGGGCAGCATCAATAACCTGGCATAGCCTGGCTGGTATCAATCCATTGGGTTTTGATTTTGCGGCGTGTTTCAACCAATACAGGGGAAAATGCCCCTGCATGCAACTGACATGATGGATGATAGACCTAACCAATCAAACCAATGAAATATCTGAATCCTGTGGGGAGTACAGCTAAAAACATCATTATTCTAGACAAATGCCTTAATTGCTGTTTTCTGGGTGTTTTTCAAGTATTTGCACTGTTCGAGAGATGCTATAGCAAAACATGTAGCTTCTCTAGCAACAGCCTTTTTCTTTTGTAAACAAAAGCTCAAGTGATGTGAATGACTAGGCACTGTTGCTCATCTGTCCATCCTTGTATAAAGCCTGCCCAAACGATTTTATTGGCCCAAACACTTCAGATTTGGGAATGGAGACTTTGGGCCAGGTTATATCCGGGTATTTTTGTACTTTGCTCTGTGAAGCTTTTCCTCAATCCTGATCAGTTGCTCAGTCTCTGCTGCTGAAAAACACCCCTGTAGCATGATGCTGTCACCACAATGTGTCACTGTTGGGATTGTATGGACAGTGCCTGGTTTTCTACAGATATGGCTCTAAAAAGTCAGGCCACCAGTTCCATCTTGATTTCATCAGTCCAGAGAATCTTGTCCCTCACTGTCTAAAGAGTTCTTCATGTGCTTCTTTGGAAACTTTTTTTGGCCTGTGCCTTGCCACTTTGAAAACTCAACTGATCTGGGGCCGTATTCACAAAGCCTTTTATCTTACCACTAGGAGTACTCCTAAATCGCACTGAAAGATTTTAGCTAGGAGTTTTCTCTTAAAAGTTATTCACAAAGCCTTTCAGACCTACTCTTAGTAAGGAAAAATGAAAACTCCTAAACTAAGTGAGTCTTCGTTGCTATGGATGACGTCATTACTCATGCACGAGCTTGACTGAAGTGACCACCTTGATTGGCTGATGATTGTAACGCGGGAATGATTCCAAACACCTTCCTTACGATGATGAGTGACAGGTCTGAGAATGCGTGCGCTACACAAGTAGCTCGAAGGACGGAAGATGATGAATAACTGAATAAAAAGGTCTAGCCTAAATGAAATAAAGAGTAAGGCAAAACAAATATCCTACAGTAGTAGCTTAATGAAACATAGGCCTACGGACTGATGCAGTATCTTTGCAACATTATTAAATTAATCTGTCACATATGCCTATGTTTGCAAAGAGGAGACCATTTTAATTTGATTCACAATGAAACATTACATTTAATTTACATGGTTGTTGTTGGTGGCGTTATTGCATCCCTTTTATGAATGCAAAATTGTTCCCTCGCGATTGGAAGCTCTTGTTGCCGCATAGGCAACGCATTTCAAAACATCGCAACGTGAAATGCCACAAAAAGCTGTTTGTGAATAGGTCTTAGTGAGTTAGGAGTCCTCTCGACGACTTTTAAGCTGTCCCAGACTTAGGTGCTACTTTTAGGTCCTTTAAGTCCTAAAGTTAGGAGTGACACCCCATTATTTTTAGGAGTTGCTCCTAAATTCGCCACTTAGGAGCTACTTTTAGCCTTAAAATTCTTTGTGAATAAGGCCCCTGGGGTTTGTGGCAGTAATTCTCCCATCTTTATACAGGATCTTTTGAGCTCAGTGACCTTCAGGTCACCTCTCTTGCTAAAGCCCTTTGCCCCGATTGCTCAATTGGCCTGGGTAGGCAACTCTAGGAAGTCTGGGGTAGTCCTAAACTTCTCCCATTGAACAGTTATGGAGACCACGGAGCTCTTGGCGACCTTCGATACAGCAAGTTTTGTAGCCTTCTCCTCTGTGCAACAACACAATCATGTCTTTTAGTTTTGCAGGATGTTACTTTGACCTCATTGTTTGTTTTTTCTCTGATCTATTTTCAGCTCTGAGACCGTATAAACATGTGTGTGCCTTTCCAAATCATGTCCAATCAATTTAATTTACTGAACTAAAATGTTCAGTAGCATAACAAAGGGTCTGAATACTTACTCTGTCAAGATACAAGAGACCTTTACAATAAGAGTTTATTAGTACAATTACATGTTAAGAGCTGAAAGATGCTTAATTAAATAGCTACTATTAACATACAAAAAGAAAATTAAATATAGTAAAATACTGTACAGAATAAAAGAATGAAGTGTCCAGTCCTTGGACCAAGTTGAGCCAGTAGAACCAGTAATGCGGAATGTTGGACAGAGAACGTGTTACACAGAAGAGGTTGTGGCACCAGAAGGAGACCAAGTAAATTGAATGTGGTCGGGGGTGTAATTAATAAAGGAATGTTCCCAGTGGTTGATAAATATTGCATTATTACGCTGAGAAGTAGTATAACTAATAAACCGTCCATTTGATAATTAATTGTAAACAATCACTGTCTGTGTGATATTTCAGTTTTTCCTTTTGAATGATTTTGCAAACATTTGTAAATCCTGTTTTCACTTGTCATGATGGATTTTGAGTGAATATTGATGATTGATTCATTTAACCGATTTTAGTGTAAGGCAGCGAGATGACACAACATGAGAAGAGTGCAGAGGTCTATGCTCTCTACCTGTGCTGTAATTACTTACATCAAGCCGTCTACCTGAAAAATGTAGTACTGTATTACTCCAATGGAGGGTTTGTCCACTTATCACTACGTTCTCTGACGGGAGAAAAATTCTGTGGAAATAAGAATTTTGTTATCTGGATAGAATAAAGTAATTGTTAAGATGAATAGTGGCGCAGTTGTCAATTCGTTTTGGAACCGTGTATTCTAGTGATTATTTCATCGAGTAATTGGATAAAAAATGTAACATGCACAACAAATGTCATACTGTTAACTAGCCCTAATCACTTCAAAGTAAATTAATATACTGTATCTGTTTTATGTAGATTTGTGCATCTGCAGCATTTACCATTACTACCAAATAACCTCCCTTACAAAAAATGACCTTTTATACTACAGGACAGTGCAGTACAGTAGTATTTTCATGTCCAAAATATTGCATTTCTGCAGTAAAGTACAGTAGGCTACTATGCAGTACAATGCCGTTTTTTCGCATCCAAAGTACTGCATTTTTTGCAGAAGAACTGCAATTATTTCCTCCAAAACTGCAGTTTTGATACTCAGAAAACTGCAGTTTTGACACTTGAAGTAATGCAGTTATTTTGTCAGGGCTATAATAATTATGTCTGGGGTAGGCCTATTTGGTGAGAGAGCCTAATCTAACTGTGTGTGTTGTTAAGGCCAGCTCATGAACAGACCGCAACATAAAGGGAGACAACAACAGTTTCAAATTTAACCATTTATTAATATTGATAGCAACATCAACACTAAAGTGTCTAGGGAAATGCGTGTTAAGGAGTGTGTGTGTGTATGTGTGAAATGGTAGTATCAGCATGTAAGATGAGTAAGTGAAAGGCAAAAGGGGGAAAATATAAATAAAGAGGAGGGAAAGAATAACGTGCCACAGTAGAGGACTATCAAAGTGCCTGCAAGAAAGGAGGAAAAAGTGCCTACCGAGCGAGAGAACCCCTTTTATAGCCCCACCCAATACAGGTGCACCTAATAATGTAATTAGCCTAACCAGGCCCAGCACTGCCCGTGCACTGACAGACCAGGACCTGAGGGGGCACGGGGTCGTAACAGTGTGTGTGTGGACAACTGGATGCTTTTGGCTCAGATGTTAAATCATCGTTGATGTGCTCAGTGTTTCCCACAGAATTTGAATTCTATTTGTGGTGGTAGGTTTGCAGAATTAACTTGAATGCAACAGTTTTTAACAAATTAGCGCAGCGTGGTTATGATGCTAACCAGATTTAAGCACAATTTAGCACAACCTGGAAAATCATTATGTGGTGGTCAATTTTGATATTGTGGTGGGCCACAATAAGTCAATGTATGGGAAACACTGCGTGCTGCTGTTGTATGCCACTTCTGCTTTGCAGTGGACACATTGCACCTTGTCATCTTTCCTAAGTTTGAAATTTCGCAAAACTTTGGACATTCTATGCCTTTTATGGACGTTTTTTTGGCTCTGACATCGCACCAATTTAATTCTAAATGTGGTGTATACGTCAGTAATAACAGTCAGTGTGAAACAAGTGATAGGAATTAAACGAAGCCTAAAGGCAAAGAATTAATTGAGCTACTCCAGTAATCGTTTCATAAATATTACAAGAATAAAGATACATACTAGAAGTAAAAATAGCAAGCACACATTTACACCACACGGTTATCAGTACTGGATACAAGATAAACAGTTTCAGTCCAAAGTATTATCCTGTTGCAGCAGCCTGTCGTAGTGGTAACGAGGTTGAGAGTTATTTGTCTGCGATTATGCAGAGCGCTGTAGGGTGTGGTGGATTGTGACAAACTGGTATGGAAGGGCTGAGGGCCTGGGAATTTAGCAGCTTGACTTCTTGGGGGGGTGGCTGGGTTTGGGGGGGTGGGGGATGTAACATTGTTCTGGTAGTCCTCACTTGCTTCCTTCCCTCCTTCCTGAGGACAGGAGGTTAAACAATTGAGATTCATCTCTGCGGGTCTGTGAAGCCAGCGGGAGGTGGTGGTAACTGGCCCCCAGTGATCTTCCCAGTGGCGTTTATTGCTCTGAAGAGATTGTTGCTTCCTTTGTGCAACTGGTGAACCACAGTGATGAAGTTTACTTTAAAGATGACAATTACTATCAAAGTACACTTCATTTGAGAAATGTTTTTTTTTTTTCCAGATACACTCTGGTGATTACAAAGAAAATATACATAATATGAGTATAATGTGAAAAAAACATTAAGCTGTTTTCGAACCAAAAATAACCAGAAACCTTACTTTTTGACGTGGTATTTGTACGAGTGACCAAAACCCCTGATATTGATTTATTCTTAGGCCAATCTAATCCCCTATTCTACGGGGCAGATACTCTCCAGCTCCGTTGCATTGGAAAGGAAGTGTCTGAACTACCATCTTCAGGTGTCCTCAGACCAAGTTGACTAGTTGAAACACTCAAGGACCCTCAGACTGGTCCTGAAGCCTGTTGTTTTGGCTATGTGCTTTGGCTCAAGGTGAACCTTGACTCTGTTTTAAGGTCTTATGGAGCATCTTAAATGGTAGCCTTCATCCGTACCTCGGTTTGGACCAGTCTCCCGGTTTTTGTATGGAAAAGCATCCATCCAGTGTTTTGATGCTTTGTTTTTAAGACCACATTTGACAGCACCAGCTTGAAGGTGAACAGAATTGCATGTAATCTCTTTCTAATGGTCATTTCTATAAATGAATCCTTCAGTCATAAAAAGATTACATCACACAGTGACAGTGGGGTTTCCCATCTCTATAGGACTCTCTACATCCCTTGTCCACATTAATACTGGTGTGTTAAAAACGAAAAACAAATTAATTTGCTTTTCTAGGGGAAAAATACTTTGTGTAATGATTTGTTGTTTTTCCTGCTTTATTTTTGCTTGGTGGGGACAAACTTGCACTTGCCTGACATCTGCAGAGTTCCTGCGTGGGACTGCTTTCGAGGAATGGCTTTAAAAAATGATCATCTTTGCTAAAACCTTGTAGCTGTTTTTTTCTCTGTAGTTATTGGAACGAATGAATAAGATTTGAGAATATAATATAATTATCATCCATTTAATGCTGAAGCTTGACCAAGGTGTGAATTTTACTGTGTGTACCTTTTGCTACCTATGCAGATGAGATGGAAACCTGAACTGTTTTATTGTATCATCTGTTTTAAGGTCCTTTTGTTTTTGTAAGGATTGACATTATTAGTATGGTTTCTTTTTCTGCAATAAAAGTAGTTGTGAAGCTGTGTCAAATGAGCATGGCTTGATTTTGTTATCTGGATCTTGTAATACAGATTGGGGTTAAATAAATAAATAAATTGATTAACTTCTCAGATTGCCACCAAAGATCCTCTCAACCCTATAAAACAAGATGTGAAGAAGGGAAATCTGCGGTATGTGGCTAACGTTTTCCCTCACAAAGGATACATCTGGAACTATGGAGCCATCCCTCAGGTATTGAAGAGCTAAACAAAGGGGTCCAATTGAATGGGTAATCTGTGGATGGCACCATGCACATGAAATGCAAAATTTTTTGAAAATAAGCTCATGGAACAAACACACACCCTCCACCCATATGCATCAATTGCACATTTTCACATTCTCTTCTGATTACTTTTTGTCCCACTACTAGACATGGGAAGACCCAGGGCACAAAGATGGAGATACCGGCTGTTGTGGTGACAATGATCCAATTGATGTCTGTGAAATTGGCAGCAAGGTAATGCACCCTCAAATTCTTACCATTATCAGACTAGTAAGTAATAATATTAATTGATTTAACTGTTAAGAGATTTGACACAAATAACCCTGGTATATACCAGTTTTAATCAGTAGTCTGTTAGAGAATATTTTACCGTGCAACTTTCTTAGGGATAAAATGTCATTGCTTCAAACATTTTAGGTATGCTCAAGAGGGGAGGTCATCAAAGTTAAGGTGTTGGGTGTGTTGGCAATGATTGATGAAGGGGAAACTGATTGGAAAGTTATAGCAATCAATGTTGATGACCCTGAGGCGAAGGACTTCAACAGTAAGTTAGTGTCAAGTGACATTTTCAAACCACTGTATGAAGTAATGTTGAATGAGGTACATCAGATCTGTTTACATGTTTATTTGATGTTTCTGCCATCAACTTCTACAATTTCAATGCATCAAAGAATTTCTAATATTTAAACCTAATATTTAAACATTTGTATTTATATTACCTAAAGCTTATGACACATCTTTGTGTTGATTTTGTTATTTTGTGAATTATTTTGTGCCAGATATTGAAGATGTCCGGAAGCTGAAGCCAGGCTATCTTGAAAATACAGTGGACTGGTTTAGACGCTACAAAGTGCCCGATGGAAAGCCTGAAAATCAGTTTGCCTTCAATGGAGACTTTAAAGACAAGGTTTGTATTTCTTTATCTGCAAACAAAGGTAAAGAAAAGGTCCTTAAATGTGTATGGATAATCTCATCTGTGTGTGTGTGTGTGTGTGTGTGTGTACATTCATTAGATACATTTGATTTTTTTCTGTATTATAAAATGTTTTGCTGTTTGGTGATGTTAATTGCTAACTTGCAGGACTTTGCTATTGAGACAATCAAGAGCACTCATGCCTTTTGGAAGAATCTCATCTCTCAGCCGACTAATGCAGGGGGGTTAAGCTGGTAAGGAGACAATCATTTTTGACCACTTTAATTGTGCCTTATATCATAGCTGGACATATCTTGGTTTATGGAAGTATGTGTTACCATTCACAAATTTGCAGACATTAATGTGAACAATTTTATATTATGTTCATAAAATGACTTAATATACCACTCAGTTACTATATTACATAATGTTCTTATTAGAAGCTGAAACAAAGACCCAAGATCCTTTGAAAGAAAGTAGAACATAAAATCATTGCCACGTAAAGACTAGTCAAAAGGTACAAAACATAAATGTCTCTGAAACTGTTGGTCAAATGGAGAGAATATTTTATTGTTTTGGACCTCATGGAAAGACTTATGTACCACACAGCCCAGATTATACCATTCTTCAGCACACTATTCTTCTTGGAAAATCATGCAGAAGTCCTAATGATTAAAAGTGCAGTCAGCGATTTCGCAGGAAGTCGCATTTGTTTATGTTTCTATTCAAATTTATTAGTAGACACTTTTGTTACATACATTATACGTACAGCAGTGTTTCCGATACATTGACTTATTTGTGGCGGCCCACCACAATATCAACACTGACCACCACCAGTGATGCCAGTAACGCATTACTTAGTAACACAGTTTTCCGTGTAAGTGTGCTTATATCTCTTTTCTCCCAAACTTAAAGGAGAATTCCGGTGTGATATTGACCTAAAGTGTATTGAAACATGATACCGAGTGTGAACGTATGTCTCATAGCCCATCTCGGCTTGTCCCCTGCACTCCAAAATCTGGCGCTAGTTAGCCGATGCTACCAACAGCTTTTTCAATAGTGGTGCTTCGGCATCGGGCTAGCCATGCAAATAAATCACTGTTTTACACCCATTTACGAGGCTCAATGTATCTCCACACTTCATTGGTAGACTTCCGAGGGCCCTGACATTTAAAACGAGACATTGAGAACTTTGAAAAAGCACTGGTAGTTTACTTACAAGACGATTTATACAGACAGTATCTTCACGAAGTTTAGCGTTTGCAGCCATCTTGAATTTAGTCACGATAAGTCGAGCAACGAGTAAGAATGAACAGGTATGATAAGGGATCAGATTCCAAAAATAATTCAGTGGAAATGCATGGATTCCAGTTGCTGCTACTGGAAGAAACTGGAATCCATGCATTTCCACTGAATTATTTTCAAAAGAAAACATAAAACACAAGGTAAAATCATTTAAAAATAAAGAATAATTAGTAAGCAAAAACAAAGGCAAAAGTAGTAAAAAAAGTAATAAAAGACAAAGTAGAATAATTATCGAGGCAGATTCAGAATTTGTAACTCGGCACAGTTAGCAGAAAGCGTCTGAGAACAGTTTGGTCTTAAGTCTAGATTTAAAACTGGCTACAGTTGGGGCCTTTTTAATGTCATCCGAAAGTTGGTTCCACAGCTGAGCCGCATAGCAGCTAAAAGCTGCTTCACCATGTTTGGTTCTAACTGTAGGTTTTACTAGCAGGTTTTTCACCTGGGACCTGAGAGGACGAGAAGGTGTGTACTGCTGAAGCATGTCTGACAAGTATTTAGGTCCTGCTCCATTTACTGATTTATAAACAAGCAATAGTGCTTTAAAGTCAATTCTGTGACTTACTGGAAGCCAGTGCAAGGACTTAAGAATTGGAGTAATGTGGTCAGTTCTTTTAGTTTTTGTTAGAGTCCTAGCTGCTGCATTTTGTATCACCTGAAGCTGTTTAATAGTCTTTTTAGAAGACTATCAGAATACACAAAAGTGTCCCCAATTGTCTCTTAAAGATTAAAACATAATGATAGTCTTGCACACTGCACTGTTTGTACAGTAACAGCGACTTTAGCATTGCTCACGGCGGGTTAAATGATTGCAAAAGACTTGTTGAGGTGAGTTTAACAAGTGTAATTTCATTTGCATATTACTCAGGCCTATACAAGATGGCTAGTTGCCAAGGCTACATGGAAAAAAAATCTACATATTTTACTATAACAATTTCTATCAATAGGCCTTCCTTATTTGGTGTACTTAGACATTATTGAACAAACATCTGAATTTCAGTATCTAAGTAGGTTAGGTTGGGATGTCTGCTATACATTGCTGACATTACTGTTAAAATGCACTTCCTGTATAGTGAGTATTGGCAAAACCGGTTATCATTTTTATGTTGAGGCGGTGGGGGTGTTGTCGGAAGCTGCTGAAAGTAACTAATAAAGTAACTTGTAATCTAACTTAGTTACTTTTAAAATCAGTTACTTACTAAGTTACTTTTTAAAGGAGAAATCAGTAATCAGTAATCGGATTACTTTTTCAAGGTAACTGTGGCAACACTGACCACCACACAATGATTTTCCTGGTTGTACTAAATTGTGCTTAAATCTGGTTAGAATCATAACCACACTGCACTAATTTGTTAAAAACTGCTGCATTCAAGTTAATTCTGCAAACCTACCACCACAAATAGAATTAAATTCTGTGGGAAACACTGCGTACATTATATTTAAACTAAGGACCAAACGAAACACACCACAGAGGTAGCTCACCCCTTCGTTCAGTATTCCGGGCTGCCCCCACTTTGTTTGTTTCCAAGCTGCCTACAGAGACTTGTGAGGAGGTGATTGCAGAATGTGATAAAAAAAAAAAAATGTATGGGCTTGAAATCGCATATGATTGTTGACTGCACCTTTTGAAATATTCCAACAAAATATATATATCAACAAAATTCTTATTCAGTAAAATATGACTAATAAAGTTATCGGCATGTGTTTGAGAAACATCCAATGGAAAGTCTATTTGTGTCCCTCTTGTTTGCAGTAAAAACACGTGTTTCTCTGAAGATGGGAGCCCGAACTGTTGCTCCAGCAGTGAAGCCCAAGCCGTTGTTGATGCTGTAAGACCAGTTAGCTATTATCTTCTATTGAGAGAACACACACACACACACACACACACACACACACAGACACAGACCGTTCACACAACATTAAGTCATGATTTTAAGTTCTTTTTGTCTAGATAGCGAGTTTTAAAGGAACACCAGGCAACGTTTTTGTGTTAATTAATCATCTTCGTAAGTCGGTATATGGTTAAATGACTTATTACGGGGCGAATGAAGGCTCTCTCTCCCGCCCCTACCTACTGCCTGTAGGAAGAATATCCCACTTGCAAGTTCGGTGTATCCTACCCGCCGACCGAAGCAGGATCAGTTTACAGCATAGAGGCAGGCTAACGAAACGCTAGAGATTGTTGCAAACGTGTGTATAATGGCAGAGCCGGCGAAGAAGCAGCGAAAACCCTTGACTGAAGACGCAAAGAAAAGGAAAAGAGCTTCAGACCGAGCGAGGGGGAGTTTCGTAGAGAAAAAGCATCAGGCTTGCCTGGTGTCCCTTTAAAGCCACCTCCTTCATTTTGATGGCCCAGTCAGGCCTGAAACCCTGCAAAAATATGAGAATAACTTATACAACATGTTACCAAATATATTGTAAAAATACATTAGAAAGTTAGCTTTCATCGATTCCTGTTGTACGGTTGTTACTGTTTGTAAGTTAAGTCTGTTGGTAGTCAGTACCTTGTTGGTTTTTAGATAAAAATGTCTTATTGAGTAAGTGCTTATCCAAAAGCTGTTGGATAAGATACTGGTTGGTTATTTGACCAAGCTCATGGGGAACCGTTTAAATTGCTGATTGATGACCTTTAACTGAAATGGTCCTACACTGTTTTTGAATCTCACATATGGGAGGTGGGCGTACACATAAACCGAAACTCATCAATACTAGTGTTTGCCATTTAGTATGTAAGAGGGAGTTGGGTTTACTCATTCCAGCTCAGGACCTGCTTGCCCCCCCAACACGGTTTGCTCCAGGTTTTGTGCATTTTACAGCAAATGGGGTTGAATGGGCATTTGAAGTGCAGTGGTCAGTAATCTGCCTGTATGAAGGGACAGGTAGGTAGGTAGGTAGAAAGGTAGAAGATGGGTGGATAGATAGATGGATTTCTCTGCATTTGACCCATCAGTACCTTATTATGTTTTGTGTTGCTCCCTTGCAGAATTGCCCCTGTGGAAAAGAAGAACCCATTCCATGTTCAGGTAAATTTACTGTGGATATAAAGCACATTTTTCTTATGTTTTTTTTTTTTTTTTTTTTTTTTTTTTTTTTTTGTTGATTGAACTGACGTTGTATGTTTCTCATTACAGTTGATAAATGGTTTTACTATAAGAAGTAAATGAAGAAGAGCACTTCGGGGGAACACAAATTGGTTCAATAGATGTACTTGAAAGTAGATTTATGAATCTATATAGAATTGAACATTGAATGATAAACATATCATTTCTTTAGATATGCTGTAAGAGAGACAGGAGATTAGCCAATTCTGAAAAATGTAATAATAGTTTTCATTTTATTTAACTTGCATAATTAAGCTGTTTACCAGCACAGATGGGCTAATGCACTCTGGATCAAGCTGGCACTCTGTAAGAGACTCTTAATTGCTTTATTAAAGACTTTCTTTTGATCTAAGACTTAAAGTTCCTTTTTTGTCTTCAACAGCACTGAAATGTACATTTCTGTCAAAGTCAAAGTCAGCTTTATTGTCAATTTCTTCACATGTTCCAGACATACAAAGAGATCGAAATTACGTTCCTCACTATCCCACGGTGAAGACAAGACATATTTTACCAATTATGGTCCACAGACAAACATAACATTCAAGTAAACAAAAAAGTAAGTAAATAAGTAAATAAGAGGGCACATATAATAATGAAAAAATAAGAGCAGCAAAATTTGGTTGAAATTGTGCATAGACAGTCAATAAAATACTAGTGCAAAGTCAGGCCAATAAAAGGCTTGGGTAGTTCTGTTTGACCTAAGTAAGAAAGAAAGTGGCATAGTGGTGCAAGTTATGTAAGAGCAGCAGAAGTGTTGTGTTTTCAGGACAACAACACCAAGTTGTAAAGTGTACAAGTGTGCAAGTGGAGTAGTGCAGGCGGCCATTTTGGGTCCAATGTCCAGGATGTTATGTAGCTGAGGAGGGAGAGAGTTCAGCATCCTTACAGCTTGGTGTATGAAGCTGTTGGTGAGTCTGGTAGTGCGGGAGCGCAGGCTTCTGTACCTCTTCCCAGAGGGCAGTAGATCAAACAGATTGTGAGCGGGGTGACTTGCATCACTCACAATTTTGGTCGCCTTGCGGGTGAGGTGGGTGGTGTAAATGTCCTTCAGGGAGGGGAGTGAAGCACCAATAATCCTTCCAGCTGTGTTCACTATGCGCTGCAGGGCTTTCCTGTTGTATTCAGTGCAGCTTCCGCCCCACACAGCGATACAGCTGGAGAGGATGCTCTCAATGGTGCCTCGGTAGAATGTGGTCATGATGGCTGGTGGAGCACTTGCTCGCCTGAGTTTCCGCAGGAAGTACAGGCGGCGCTGAGCTCTCTTCGCCAGTGATGCAGTGTTGGTGGTCCAGGAGAGGTCTTCACTGATGTGCACCCCCAGGAATTTGGTGCTGCTCGCTCTCTCCACCACAGCACCGTCGATGGTCAGTGGCAGGTGTTGGGTGTGACCTCTCCGGAAGTCAACAACAATCTCATCAATGCTCATAAGTTGACTTGCATGCAGAATTTATAAAATGTGTACCAATATTTTATGAAAACACAACTGATCAGGCAAAACACATTACTTTTATTTGAATGGGATTAAAATTAAACCATAAAGCATCACAACAGTGCAATCATTAAACAAAACATATAGCTATAAAGAAAACTACATGCACTGCATAGCAATACAATATGGCCTTGCTCAGTCCTGCAGTGTCTCTTTGCATAAATAAATCATGTTTGTCAATTTGTCTCCATCCCCAACTCATTCAATGTGTATGTACTGTAAAAGAGAGTGCGTGTGTGTTTGCTTCTGTGTTTGCGTACTGTGTGTGTGTGTAGCGGTTTACCTGTATGTGGTATGAAACAATACTAGCTGCAATGCTGTCTGATCTCTCTTCTGCCGTAAATGGATGGGTTGCGGAGGACATACAGGTGCATCTAAAAAGAAAAAAAAAAATCACGTACCGGTAAATAAGTTTCCCCCATAATTTATTTAATATAATCTAGGTGTATTAGCCTATACATAAAGTGAAATATTTCAAGCCTTTTCCTGTTTTATTCTTGCTTATGTGACAGTAGCCTACCTTGTATATAAACAGTCACCAGGTTCTAATACCCTGTTACCCAGGAACCTACCCGTTAAATTAACCTGATAATTTCCTGTTTACCACTAGGGTCACACAAGTTGGTAGTCTGAATAATAGGCAGAGACGTGAGATTACAATACAAAACTATTACAATTTATTTATTTAAAACAGGATCAATGTACATGCACTTCAATACCAGAGCAATGTAATGCTAGATCGTCAGGATCAATGTTGACACTAGATTGGACTTACCGTAGAGGGCAGATGTCAAAGCCTCTGAGGCGAAATCTGTGATTCAAACCACACTGCAAATCAAAATGAAAAGGTGACTTATCTAAACTAATTAACACAGCACACACAATAAGGGATGGACACCACCAGAGGAGAATACACCCTCCAACATGCGCCCAATGCAGCCCCCAGCAGGAGAGACAAGCAATATACACAGGGAAAGCCCACTTGACAGTACATGCAGTAGAAAACAAACAAAAACAAATGAGTACAAATAAGACAAAACAAAATACAGAGAAAAGCACAGAGCATCAATAGAGCAGCAAGCAAACCAAACTCCCACACATGCACACTCATGCAACAAACACGCACGTCCGCACTAAACAGGCCCAAGCAGATAGCCACCACCAGGTTAGCTAGTAATCATGCATCAGAGACGCAGCGATGGAAGGCCACAGAGAGAAGCGGAAGGCGCTCCACACAGCAAACCCCAAACCGAAACAAAACAGCAAGGCCGTCACCACATCAGGATACCATACAGATCCATGCAACAGCTAACGTCAGATGTAGGGAGCCCGGACAGCGCAACACTCTGTGATGTTGCTAAGCTGGAATTGATGAGCACACCGGGGGAAAGAGCAGCCGTGAGAATATCCAGCCAGTAGTTTAGCAGCGACTTCTGTTACTGGAGCAAATGGTGGAACAAACTAAAGTCCAAACGTCGGGGATAGGCGATAGGTCGGAAGTCAGAAGAAGTCAGAAGAAGAAGAAGAAGTCAGAAGAAGAAGACAACGATTTGAACTGCTGCAGGACAATTTCAAAGGGATCTTGACCTGATATCTGAGATGAGGGGTCACAGACTGTGATGCCTTCGTTTTGCATGACTGTTATTAAGTGTGCTTGCTGAAAGCAGCACACTTATTGTTCTTCTTAAGTTTCTTATTACGTGTGCTTGCTGAAAGCAGCGCACTTACTGTTCTTCTTAAATTGTCTTATTCCCGTCTCCCTAATTTTTGGCCAGCTCTAGCGCCTGGGCCCTTTGAGATAGACACCGTTCCCACTTTAAAACATCCAGTCAGCACCGGTGTAAATTACTCACGAAGATGACGTCAAGTGGGCGTGTCATTCGTCCGCCATATTGGATTGAACAGAAAGCGAAACTAAATTTTCACAGGTCACAAATTTGGTCCGAACGCCACAAAACTTGACGTACATGATCCTTGGACCAAGCCTCACAAAAGTTACCAGAAGAATTTTTGATTTTCGGAAGCGTTTGCCCGTCACAGCCAAATGAAATCGTGAAACAATACTAGCTGCAATGCTGTCTGATCTCTCTTCTGCCGTAAATGGATGGGTTGCGGAGGACATACAGGTGCATCTAAAAAGAAAAAAAAAAATCACGTACCGGTAAATAAGTTTCCCCCATAATTTATTTAATATAATCTAGGTGTATTAGCCTATACATAAAGTGAAATATTTCAAGCCTTTTCCTGTTTTATTCTTGCTTATGTGACAGTAGCCTACCTTGTATATAAACAGTCACCAGGTTCTAATACCCTGTTACCCAGGAACCTACCCGTTAAATTAACCTGATAATTTCCTGTTTACCACTAGGGTCACACAAGTTGGTAGTCTGAATAATAGGCAGAGACGTGAGATTACAATACAAAACTATTACAATTTATTTATTTAAAACAGGATCAATGTACATGCACTTCAATACCAGAGCAATGTAATGCTAGATCGTCAGGATCAATGTTGACACTAGATTGGACTTACCGTAGAGGGCAGATGTCAAAGCCTCTGAGGCGAAATCTGTGATTCAAACCACACTGCAAATCAAAATGAAAAGGTGACTTATCTAAACTAATTAACACAGCACACACAATAAGGGATGGACACCACCAGAGGAGAATACACCCTCCAACATGCGCCCAATGCAGCCCCCAGCAGGAGAGACAAGCAATATACACAGGGAAAGCCCACTTGACAGTACATGCAGTAGAAAACAAACAAAAACAAATGAGTACAAATAAGACAAAACAAAATACAGAGAAAAGCACAGAGCATCAATAGAGCAGCAAGCAAACCAAACTCCCACACATGCACACTCATGCAACAAACACGCACGTCCGCACTAAACAGGCCCAAGCAGATAGCCACCACCAGGTTAGCTAGTAATCATGCATCAGAGACGCAGCGATGGAAGGCCACAGAGAGAAGCGGAAGGCGCTCCACACAGCAAACCCCAAACCGAAACAAAACAGCAAGGCCGTCACCACATCAGGATACCATACAGATCCATGCAACAGCTAACGTCAGATGTAGGGAGCCCGGACAGCGCAACACTCTGTGATGTTGCTAAGCTGGAATTGATGAGCACACCGGGGGAAAGAGCAGCCGTGAGAATATCCAGCCAGTAGTTTAGCAGCGACTTCTGTTACTGGAGCAAATGGTGGAACAAACTAAAGTCCAAACGTCGGGGATAGGCGATAGGTCGGAAGTCAGAAGAAGTCAGAAGAAGAAGAAGAAGTCAGAAGAAGAAGACAACGATTTGAACTGCTGCAGGACAATTTCAAAGGGATCTTGACCTGATATCTGAGATGAGGGGTCACAGACTGTGATGCCTTCGTTTTGCATGACTGTTATTAAGTGTGCTTGCTGAAAGCAGCACACTTATTGTTCTTCTTAAGTTTCTTATTACGTGTGCTTGCTGAAAGCAGCGCACTTACTGTTCTTCTTAAATTGTCTTATTCCCGTCTCCCTAATTTTTGGCCAGCTCTAGCGCCTGGGCCCTTTGAGATAGACACCGTTCCCACTTTAAAACATCCAGTCAGCACCGGTGTAAATTACTCACGAAGATGACGTCAAGTGGGCGTGTCATTCGTCCGCCATATTGGATTGAACAGAAAGCGAAACTAAATTTTCACAGGTCACAAATTTGGTCCGAACGCCACAAAACTTGACGTACATGATCCTTGGACCAAGCCTCACAAAAGTTACCAGAAGAATTTTTGATTTTCGGAAGCGTTTGCCCGTCACAGCCAAATGAAATCGGTGCCGAAGCTCCGAAACAGGAAGTCGTCCATATCTCAGGAACACTGTCACTTATCGATACCAAATTTTGTATATGAACTCGGGACTCCAATGCGAGGGTGCACAAGCTAAAAGGGAAAACTTTCCAAAAGTTTACATCATTTGGCAAACCATCCCGTGTATTTGGTATCTGTCATCCTTCACCTTCGCTGTTGTAATTCTGCCACAATGCCTTTCTAGTGTAGCCTACACAGCGTCTCTCTCCAGCCTTGCCACACTCATCATTTCATTGCTCTTCCATGGGTGTTTATGGACTTATGAACTGAAGTGGCAAGGAGAACATTAGCTATATAGCTATATAGTACAGTTATTTTCACATTTATGGTGTTCAAATCTAAATGTTCATTATTGTTAAATGTCATGATGGGAGAGTATTATTAAAAATGTTACAAGTATGCAAATTGATATGTTTACGGGAAATTAGGTTTTACTGTTTTTTTGTTATAAAGACATGGAAGACATTCTGGGCCATGTAATAGACAAACAGTGGTCGGCGTTTAACTTGATTTCCATACGTATTAATATGAATAGGTGTTTCCAAACCTAGGAACAATAAACAGCCATCTCTGTTACAAAAACAAGCTGGTAATCGCTCACTGAAGAGGGAACTATGATAAAAAGATTGTTTTCCTCAAAGCATGGAGTTGACGACAGAACAAGCAGGAAATGTCACATTAATGTTAATACGAATGCTAGTGCTAATTGCTGCTTTTGAACAAAGGTAGTCCATCAATATTTACTTGTTAATGAATGGCCTTTGGGAGAGGGTCTGTCTGGTGTAATATATGCCTAATGCCTTTCTCAACTCCAAAATAATGCATGGTGCCACCAGAAATCTGCTATGCAGTAATGATGCACTGGAAAATATTTCTTTTTATTGCACTATAAAGGATATATTGTCTATTTTTTTTTCGCAAATAATGCAATCTCCATAGCACTCTTCAGCACTCCTCAAACATGCACACCAAAGATTCTAGAACCTGATGCACACTCTTCCATTGTTTTGCATGGCCGGAATTTGAATGATAGGAAAGAGCACCAGTGAGATGTTTTAACTAGGCAAGCACAGTCGCCTTTACAGTAATAATAAAAAAAAAACAGTGTAAATCATCTGTAAAGACTGACAACTGTTAATAATAGTTAGTGACAAAGTACTTTCTACAGAAAAATGAGCAGTCACCTACAATTCTATCAATTTATTATTGAGTGTATTGTATGACCACCAGATGACGCCATTTCATTGCACCTTTGGCCTATAATAGTTGCTCTTTGTCTGGGTCTGCGACAGTGACATAGCTTCCATGATATTAATTGTGAAGTCTCCAATTAATAGCTTGAATGTCATCAGCCTATTTTCAAAAAATCATCTGAGAAAAGGCTAGGCTACGTGGACATAGAGTTGGAAAAACTCAACCAGAATGTGTGGGTCTTGCTCCAAGGTCACACTGTTGGTTTCTTGTGATTTATCTTTTGTAGATTGTGGTCACATCAGGCAAAAATGTGGGGCTGGGCCTCATCTTCGACACCTAGCCGGTAAGCGAAATAACTTGTCTCACAGAATTGTAGACGTGCTGAATAGGGACTATTTCTCTCTTAATTGTCAGACTAGCCTACTTCATATCAACGGAATTCAGCCAAATGCTACGACCCATAGCTGAAAGGTAGGCTATGCCTTGTTTGTTATGTGTATTGCATAGGCCTAAGCCTATGCGCGTGCAATAGTACGGTGTCTAGGAACAAGTCTAAGGAACAAGAATTTTTTTGTCTTCAAATTTTCACGATCCATTTTCACACTTAGATGACATCATCATTTATATAATGCATAAGTAAGACTGGGACTAATATCACTTGGGCGTCAAATGTGAGAAAACACTGGTAAAAAGGGTATTTTGCCTAATTTTGAATATCATATTTAGCTGTTTTTTTGTTTTGTTTTAAACCTGCTAATTAGCATGTGTGGCCTAAAACTGGCCTCTGTAGGCAACGAGTGAATAGGGTAAAAATGTAACTCCTTGATATTCTTACTAGATGATTATTTATGTAGAGACAATATTTTTTTGCATTACAAGTTTTCTGAAAATATATGTTTTTGGATGTAGCCTAATTTAACAATATCTCATTAATTATGCACTAATTTGCATACATTTCAAGTACAAAAAAAGAGACATCTGAATATTGGATAGATAACATTGAATGTAGTCAGGTTCAGGTTTGCCTTTAGAACGTTTTCTGGATTCAGAGCCTTAAACGAACGGCTTGTTCAAGCGCCAGCCCTACAGTAGGTTATGCCGATTTCAGTCGTCCCTTTATCTTAGAGACGGATGCGACGCAAGCCATGCAGGATTGGGGGCAGTACTGTGACAGGAGAAGGATGGGTTACGGTGACCAATAGCTTTTTCTAGCCGGGGCTTGTGGCCAAGTGAGAGGAACATGTCAAATTATAGTGCCATGAAACTCAAACTCCTTGCAGTCAAGTGGGCAATCACGGGAAAAAAAGTATTACCTGGGCAACCAGGGCCGGAGTGGGGCCACTTTTCAGCCCGGGAGTTTCAGGCCCAAGACCCACTTTTTTAGTGGTGGTGGAAATTGGATAAAGGCAACATTTCAGCTCTTACTATCCTGTAGTTTTTATTATAGGCTAATATTCCACTATTCCACAAGGATAGGTTGATAAGTTAACAAAAACAGGAAGGAAGAAATAAAGCATTTGAAATGTATCCCACAATTCCACTAAGAGGCATATTGAACTACTGTATTGTTTACATGTTTTTTCTGCATGGGTCAGCTATCATGTTGTTGTTCGGTGATTTGCTCCTTTACTACATCCACTTCTGAGCAAACGACCCATATAGGTTGATTATGTAGCCTACTGCTGTCATAGCCTACTGTTCTTTCTTCCATAAAATAACTTTAATTCATATGGTTAACTCTATTATCCTTTCTACTTGTCCCTACAGTCATAGTTAATTTCGGGCTCATCATTTTCAGCGGGGGACTGGCTGATCTGCTTCTCAGGCTACTTTTGTTTTTAGGCCTATAGGCTACTGCATACACAGATCAAGCTTGAGTTTTGTTATCAATATTTGCAAAGTCTATGAATAGCCATATTGGATGATACCAAAATGCTAATATTTTAATTCATTTAATATGTTACTTGCGAATAGATTGACAACGCTATAACGTCCAGTAGGTTATTAGCCCAATTACGCCGTTATAATCATGGCTATCTCTCTTTACCAGTTGCCACTTATGTCTGTCCTCTTCAAAAAAAATTGGTAGCATGGCACATTTGGCATTTCCCTCCAATACTTTTCGTCTTTTTTACCTGGCCTTTTCAGTCCCTCATGGCATCTTTCTACTATCCATCCTCCCTGACGCTTATCAATTCGAATTCGCCTGTTTGATGCACGAGGCAGGTGTTCCATGTAGCCTATGCCAGAGAGGGTTACAGCGGAGTAATCAAGGATCTTTGCCTATGCTCTTTGTGTTTCTGTGTTCCAAAAGCCAAATAACTATACTTATTTTAAAAACAAATTATACAATAATAACTTCTATGGGATAATCAGTCATCATCTGTATGTGTAAAAAAAAAACAATGTCCTTTTTCAACATAATTTTATTTTTTGTTAATTTGCATTTAATCAATAATATAATTAATGAAAAATCAAAACACAACACTGCCATTTCTATGGCTGAAAACAGACTTTTTCTTTAGCTTTTCTGGTGGTGACTTTCCTAGCTTGTCATGCACTATGTGATTTTTGTGTTTTTGTGTTCCAAAGGCATGCTGAAGGAACTCCCCACTATGAGTGGAGGTGGGGTGGGGAAGGGCTGTGCTGGGAAGACATTAGGCCTCTGGGCCTTTCTGCTGGCACCAGCCAAAGAGCTGTGATGCTGAAAGATTCAATATTACAGTGAGTACTTAGCCTGACGTTGTCATACTCAAATTCTAGTCAGAATATGAGTCTGATACTGCTCCATTGGGACGTAATTATGGGGCGTGCTTCAACCGATACAGGGGGGGAATGCCTCTGCACTCAATTGGATAGACCTAACCAATCAGAGCAACAAAATAGCTTACCGTGAGGTGTAGGAAGAAAACACACGAACCATCCTTCTTTCTGCTCCTATATCCCCTCCGTTTTTAAAATAATTCTGTTGAACAGTGATATGCTACAAACATGTTAAACAGCTGGGAAAGGCTGTCGCAAATCCCTCGAACAGGTGGTCAATCAGAGATTTCAAACGAACGAGGGAACATGTCACAATGCAACAGCGCTGTTTTCCCTTGATGAAAGTGAAACCACCAGTTTTCGCACATCTCAACTTTGGCCAAAGTTTTCAGAAATAATCGTTTTCAGTGATACAAACTCATTAAATAATATGAATTTTCCATATGGTCTTAAAAGCCATGTATCCTTCTAGCCACAGCGTTTTTGTTTCAAACATAAGCCTAATCTAAGCGTGCTCAGATGACGTGATAGACCAAGCGCTGTTGCTCACCTGTCCATCATCGTAAAGCCTGATTTGATTGGTCCGCCTGATTTAGGGCGAGCATACTTGCCCCACAATGGAGCAATGCCAGACCGAACTTCCCGTGGGGCGGGACTAAGTTCGGAATGGCACCCAGGCTAGTGAGTACTAATATACAGACTACAACACTGGATACAGTTTACAGTGGTCATTACAGGATCTTCCAAAGTTTACACATCAATTTTTTAATTAACTCAATTTTTCCCCATTATCTGACTGCAAAGAATGTATATAGCGGCATTTTCGGTCTGCGAGTTTGCATAATTTCTTGATTGTACATTTATTTATTAAAATTTGGGATGTATCTGAATACTGCATCATATGAGTAGACAAACTACTGTACACATGATCAGCTCAGATGCTTGAACAAAAAGTCTTGGATTTCTTCAGGTTTTGGATGGCTAATATTCCTATCAATTTTCCAGAGAATTGTAATGCTGTCCTGCCTCTCTCAAAAATGAACTTGGATTTCTACAACCTTCAATCACAACCTTCAATCACTACAATCACTACAGCTGTCTATATGACTAAGACATACAGCGCAAAATCAGTTCAGTCCATGCTGTGATAGAAAGACTGGGATATCATCAAATCTCGGTTGGCAACGACTAATTGACTGGAGAATTCTGATGCTGTCCTGCTTCTCCCAAGAATGAACTTGGATTTCTACAATCTTTTTGTGGTAATCACTGGATTCCAAAGGCAATTTTTTAAACCGATTAAGGTGTTTTGCATATCTGGAGTATAACAGCTGTAGACACTTAGGTTCGAGGGCATCCCTCTTACTGAGAAGATCCTCATATATCTGATCTGCTTTCTCGATGTCGCCTGATTGAGCGTATAATCCTGCAATATTCATTTTAAACTCCTCTCTGTATGGGTAAAGGCTGATGACCTCTTCATAAATGTCAAGGGCTTTCCTCATCAATTCCTGATCTATGTTCCCCCGTGATTCCAAAATTTTCCTTCTATAACAATGAGCCAGCTGCTTTTTGGTTCCTTTTTCAGACGGGTATTTCCTCACTACCTCTTCTGCTAATTGTAAACCTCTATCCGATGAATCATATACGCGGAAGAAATGGAGAAGATCTCCAAGGCCATCTTGATTGGGTTTTATCTGTTGGACTAGTTTTTCGGCCTCTCTCGTAGTCTCTTCTGTCTTCTGGCCAACCGCTGCCAAAGCAACCAAGTAGAGAGCTGACATGCGAAGATTATCTGGATCCATTGTCTTTGCACGTTCAATTTGCTTTATAATTTCTTCATTCAATTGTTCATTCCCTATACCATAATAAACTTTATACTTGGCCATTGCAAGGCCTACGTGCCACTCTTTCCTATCTGGGTCTCCTCTCAGAGCCATTTCAAAGTTAGCTACAGCTTGCTTTTTCAATTCATACTCAAACTTCACCTGAGTCCAGCCTTTCTCCCCATATACCTCTGGATGCAGTTCACACCCGGGAGGTGCAGGGAAATCCTCCTGGAGCCGGGTCACTTCCTCCAGAGAAGCGTGGCACTCCGGCAGCTCCCCCAAATGGTAGTGCACCCAGACCAGGTTAGCCTGGTTGACCAGCAGACGAGGTCCTCTGCCCTCCGGTTCTCGCTGTTTGAGCACCACCTCAGCCTGTAGCAGGCGTATCAGTGCCTCCTCTGCGGAGTCTGTGATGTGGTAGACAATGTAACCCAGCAGGTTGTACAGGTGACCCTCCCAAGGACAGCCACCACCTTTACGAACTTCCTCCAAATACTCCCTCAGACCTTCAATACGTTGCCCCTTGCTGCCACTGAGGTTCCAGGTGAAGTGGCACTCAAGGCTGTCTAGCTTTCTCCTCAGAGGAGTCTTGAATGAGCTATGGAGAGAGAGAGAGAGAGAGAGAGAAAGAGAAAGAGAAAGGTGTTATTGTATCAGCCATTTGATCCCTATATAATACATGGATTACTAGTTGCATTTGTTTTAAATATAGACTTATGTTTAATTAAATGGTTCTGATAAGATAGTCTCGTAAAATACTTACTCCATGATGGCTTTCAGTAGTGTGGTCTAGTGTGTTGAAAGAGTATGTGTTGTGCTCTCCAAACAGCTTCTTTCAAGTGTTTAAAGCTTTCAACAAACCTCCAGTATATATTGGCCCTCACCTTATCTAGTAAGGTCTAAAGTCTACCGCTTATCAAAGTGATCACGTAGGCCTCCCAAAGCATAATTACATCATTACATCATTATAATTACATCATTACATCATCAACAAATCACCAAAATGTTATTATCCCCCCATTGGGATAACACATTTGACTTGACTTGACTTGACTTGAAATACTGTTTAATGCTTACTGTTTGCTTTGGGTTTTGGGTCTTTTATGGGTGAAAATAAGCAGTTGAATTCACATTGATGATATACTTACTGTATATATCACTGAGGCTTTCTTAGCCACAGCCAGGCGCGCCTGCAGGTGTACGTCCGTACGCACTGTGCGTACCATCAAGCTACTCAACAACAGAAAATGTCCCTTGTGAGTGTGTGTATTCACACCAGATTGGCCTACCATACCTTCCCAACTATGCACAGTATCCCTTTAGCTGCATGACATTAGGCTATTTACCATTTACTAATACGTAAAGTTAGTGAACACGTTATCAAAATTAACGTGCACGCATTTTGTTTGAGCAGGAGAGAGAATACGCACGCAGACACGCAATAGGCTACTTGTTGTTTTCTTTTACTCGGCTATTTATATATGGTTATCAGCACACAATGTTGAGCTAATTAACTAACTCAATACTCATCATGGATATCACAAGTTTAAACAACGAAAACAGAAAGGATGGAGGCAGCAAAGCTAGGAGTTATTCCAGATGGGCAAGAACAAGGTAGGCAATTGGTGTGCTTGTCAGAACGTTAGACTGCACTAAAGCTAGACGTCACGTTACGCTAGAACAAAGCTAAAGGTAACTTTAGCCTGTTCACGAGTGATTTTTTTTTTGGGGGGGGGGTGATGGGTGTGCGTACCGTAGCATTAATTCCTGCAGGCGCCCCTGGCCACAGCTATGTTGTGGCCTTTGACTATAGGCATATCTGAGTGGTAAAAGCCACATTTCTGTCATGTCTGACCTTTTCTGAAGAAATTTAAGTAAAGAGACATGAATAAACAAGTTCCTTTAAAATATAGATTGAGGAATAGAGAGAAATTGCAGAGAAGAGAAATTAAAACAGCATGATGAAGCAACAGGTGTATGTTCCTTCTCTTTATAGAATCATGTAAGCTATTTTGAATAACAACATCCTTTCTAATGAAGGGACCCAGTGCTGAATTTTTCACTATCAAAAAAATAAACTGTTAATAACAAACCTATTAAACACTTGATGTTTAAAGACCGTGTAAAGAGAACGTCTCTTCTGCCAAAGTGCACCACATACAACACCCAAAATATGACATTAAAATAGCCTGTAGAATAAACATCGTCATGCACCTCTGTCAAGTGCACAGGTGTGAGCGTTCGTCTCGGGATAAACATTTGGACGTCATCCCCTTCAATTAATGGGCTATGGGTGCCTTGAAAGCAATGCATTTGGATTGTGTCAAAATCAAGCCCAACATGCATTGCTTGGAAGCCCCCTCAAACGAGGTCAGGTTTACCATATTTACTGCGCATGTGATTCAATAGTAAATCACGATATATTGAAACTGAGCTGATCGAAATGTCCTCCTGGGTTGCGGGAGATGATGACACACTGAGTTTCCACTTATTGTCCCTGCTCTGCCCTTTTTTCTCTAAAGAAACTTCTGATATTCATTTGTCCTTCTGTACACTTATTTCGCTATAGGTAGTTAGTAGAAGCACGAAACAGCAATGCGTAATAGCGTAGAGGAGAATTGAAATTTCAACATTTTGCAACAAATGATTCTAAACCTGCCCAGATCACGTCAGATTTTCTTGCGCTGCCGTTAATGCACACAATGGACACAAAACACAAAAGTCTCTTCTACGGGGCTATTTATTTCATTCACGATTAGAGTTTTTGTTGTTGTTGTTGTTGACGGCCCATAGATCCGGGGCTATCCCCAGAGGATCCGGGGCTATAGCCCCGAATGCCCAGGTCTAACGACGCCACTGTAGTCTGGTCTATTCCGTCAAGTTGAGATCTCAATAGCATTGTAAGAAACTCTGTGAGGCTACATCTGGTGATAACGTGCGTTCTAGGGTATCTGACAACGGGAAATTTAGCCACTCTGAGCATGACATGCAACTTAATAACCTGCGCATTGATTTCTCATGCCGGGACACGCCCAAACGTTGATGGAGCGCTAGTGTTATTCGTGGAGGACATGGCAATATACTGAAACCACTTGGAGCCACGTTTGCCATGTAACCATCAACCTATTCCGAGCAAACATTGTTTTGAGGGGAAAAAAACTGTTTATTCTCGTTTGGTGCACGTCTGCTGGGTATGTCTACAAAAGGTAAGCAACAGCAGCATATAAGATATATCCAAGGGGGAGCCTAATATATTCCATGGCCCGGTAGAAAAAAGCTGTACATCATTGCATTAAGTGGTAAATCACTGGTAGCAGTCAATGACCTTAGCATAAAAGAGAGATGTGGGCTATCGGATGGGTGCCACCTCGCCTGTGCAAATCCAAAGACATCTTTGTGGGATTGGGGGGGGGGGGGACCACCGCATGCAAACTGGTCTTTATCACTGTTGCAATGCCATCAGAATGTAATAGGTTGTAATTCGATGAGGATTGTTGATATTGTTTTACCAGGCACGTTTGGCATGGCACATCTGCCTGGTGTATGCTACTTTTATGACCTCCTGTAGGCTACTTATTATGTCTTCATCCAAGTAATGATGTTAATACTACATCTGAAACTGAAGCAGAATGAACGAACGAACGAATGCATCTGTTTAGTAGGCGACTAACGTTATCTTGCTTCTGAACTCTAGAACTTAACGCCTAAGCATACTACTGCAAGTGATGGCGAGACGAGGAGACTTCTCAGTTCTCACCAGCAGATGGTGCTATCGGAGTAGCCGGTTGTGTCCAATAACTTGGTAACATAGCAGAAAACTCTGAAATAGCTACGAGCTGAAAACACACTCACTTCACTGTTTGTGTGAGTGTTATCCAAAGTCAACGTCAGAAATATGTTGGCCGTAGTAAAGGTGACATTTTGTCAATATTATAAAACGTTTTTATATAAATATCTGAGAAAGGCAGACTAAAAGGTAAACTGAATTTAGCCAACAACCAATTGTTTGCATGTTTCAAGGGCTTTGTTTTGACATCTTTGTACTGACATCTGACACTTTTCATCCTGTGTCTTTGTTGTAGCATAGTCTGCACTCATTAATACTAGAAAATAGTCTATATTTTGTCTCCTCTTGAGTAGGCCACCTTGGCATGGTGTGGTTGGCATCCTTGGTTGAGTTATGGTGTTTGGAATGTTTTAACTGGTCTATAGAAACTCAGCAGATGAACTGACAGAAACCTGTATTCCTGCAGTGCATAACTGTGGTCAGCAGGTTTCATAGAGACAGAGGGCTTACCCTGTGCACTAGTGCCTGTTATCCTTCTATGAACCCAAGAGCTTGGATGTGTGTGGTGTCATGCAACTGTAGAGGGGACAACATGGTGCCATTTTAGTTGCAGTGTCTATTAGGAGAAAAAAAAATAGTTCTAAGTTGCACTGGCATAATGGATTATAGCGTTTTTTACCAAAATGCAAGTACACACACACACACACACACACACACACACACACACACACACACACACACACACACACACACACACACACACACTACATCACAATATAATTGTTTTGCATTGAATCTCTGCCAAGTGCCTTAAGATGAAAATCTCAAAACAGACTCATGCAAAAGCCCTTTCAGAGATTGCATTACTGACACAGATGTTCATTTTTTGTTCCCCCGTCCGTCGCAAACAATGTTCCAGAGGATTTGTGTGTTGGCTCTCTGACCATCCCTCCATATTAAAATAGGACCGTCTTCCCCAAGGCCCTGGAAGTAGAGGAAGTGAGAGGCTGGAATGAATGAGATTTGAAATATGGTTTAATAGTCAGAAGCTGGGTATAGCTTTACAGTGGAAATTGCAATGGAAGGGAAGAATGCTTGTCATTTCCTAAGAAGGAATTTACATCAGTTGTTGTGGGTTAGCTGTTTTTAAAAACAGGCTATCAGGGTTCAGACTGCTGTGCATCTGTTTGGTTTACACCGCCTGGACGAACCTAGCTCAGTAAAAGTTGGTATGCAGCTTCAGGTCTCCC